>NW_022605594.1:286117-286262 GCF_008692095.1 Etheostoma spectabile | reverse complement strand
CAGTCACCGTAGTTCTAGTGCCAGGCTGAGACTTAACTCCCTTGAGTGACGTCATTGCCAAATTGACTCCATAAACCCTTGAATACCAAAAATGACCAAAAACTAACTTTTAAAACTATTTGGAGACATTTTTAAAAATGATATA
>NW_022605594.1:280803-286101 GCF_008692095.1 Etheostoma spectabile | reverse complement strand
GAGTGCTTTTTGTACCCAATAATCAACAGCGGTGGTTAACTTGCAACATGGGCTTTAAACTGTACTGAACGGAACTGAATATCTGAGGACTACATTATACAACATTCTACCGCGGGAAAAATGTGTTTTTAAGAAATTAGATCTCGCTGGATTGGAACCTTCCTCAGCAAAAACTACACTTCAATAATCACGTCAACTCCCAGGACATGACTTTGTTTTTTCTCAGTGGTAGTCTTTGAATAACTGTATATCTGAGTACTCAGATACACAGTTAGTTAATAGTTACTAAATAACTAACTAATAACAAACTATAACCTGCTCCTGCTACACCTCTGTGCTATCCCTGTGTAGGGATTTGTTATAAATTATACCAGGCTGCACACAAATTTTGAAACAAAAGGAAAAGAAAAAACACCTTTCTTCTATTACTCATAATCGCTAATAGTGTAATCATTGTGTTTTACCATTCTTAGCAGTTATTAAGAGAGAAGTGTAGTAAGTCTCTCTTTAAGGACCGATGAAGGAAGGTGTTAGATAAATTGTCAAGGGGACAACATTTTTGGAGGTTTCATTTGGAAGACCATTTATTTTTGGGAACTTAGTTCTTTAAAGGTAATGTTGCAAGTTAACCACCACTGTTTATTATTGGGTGCCTATAGCCAGTTAGCTTTGTGTTTAACGTAACAAAAATCCACCCATCTCGTAGGAGCAAAGCTTAGTATTTAGTATTTCACTACAATTATGGTACAAAAGGTGCACTAACACCACCGGTATTATGTTGACAACATGGATGCATATATAGGAAACACCTAGCTGGCTAGGCTAACGCTGTTGCGCTAACATTAGCAAATGTCCGGCGGCGTATCGTTAGCTAGCTGTCTAAACTTGTGAAAAGCCGAACAACATCCCTGTCTAAGCTGTGTTTCACTTTCCCTAAAAATATTATTATAAATAATAATAATAAAATCACCTGGACTTGGTCAAGACCATAATCTGTTAATTTTAAAAGACCAAAAGCCATATTAAGCAAGACCAGTGGCTGCTCTATTTTCTCCCTAATGTGACGTCATGCAATGCATTGTGGGGAAAAGGAAAATCATTGCAAACCCCTGTAAAATAGTTTTTACTTTTTGTATTATATTTCATTTTGTGATATCCAACACTAGGGCTGCACGATTATGGCCAAAATGATAATCCCGATTATTTTGATCAATATTGAGATCGTTATTAATTATCACAATTATTTGTTGATTTTAACCATAACAAATTTTATTGTCACATAAAGCTTTTATAAATGATTATTGCCAAGATCGTGATTAAAATTCGATTAATTGTGCAGCCCATCCAACACCATCAAATACAATCGATAACAGTTAAAATGTTTATTACCAACAAGCAAATTGCACAAATTTGTTGTAAAATTAAACCAGCAACACAGGCTTTAAGGCTGCTGGATAAATGAATCAGGGCCAGTTAACTTTTTGATAACTTTGATATTTAAACTATAAGTCAACAGAACTTTATTACCCCATGTACCTTGGATACTTTATACCAAAGGAACACACTCCCTTTTTCACGTACCCTGTATTTACAGCACTGTTAGCTAACATAGAGGACCAGTAGTAGTGTAAAACAAAAACACAGCAGATACTGTATGTTGCTTTTTTTTCTACACAGACAGCAATCCCAATCACCTGTCTTCGCAGCATTAAGCTGTGCTGTGTTCATCTGTGGGCACTGAAACCCCCTGTAATAACTCTCACACTGAATCTGTAAAAGGTCAATATATAACCATTTTGAATTGATAAGACAGAGCTTCATGTTGTCCAAGATTGTTTATTGTAATTGTTTTTCACAAATGTAGGCCTTTAACAAGCTTTAAAATAATTTAACCAAATGTTTTATTGCATTTTTCATAGTCAGTTTTTAAATTTTTATTTGAATTGGTTGCTAATCTTCAAAATGAAGAGTTTTACTTAACCTGTCAGCTGCCAGTTGGCAGATGCAAGGAAATGAGCAAGGGAAAGTAGAGATAAAATGACATATGAGAATAGCGTGCTGCAGATATTTGCAAAAAGCAACTTTTTTTCTTAAAGACTGTGATGAATAAAGAAGAATAACTGTCATTCCAACATGTAAGTATTCTGGTGTATTATATGCCGGTGTCTTTTTATAGCACCTCCAGTTTAATATTTTGAGTCATTTAACGGTAGAGGTATTGGATTTTTACTTTAAAAAATCTCCAAATTTATACCGTAAAATTGTTTGATTTTTTTTAGTTTGGGTGTAGTCAGAGAGGTCCTTAACTCAAATATATCAGTCATTGCATGGAATTATGGAGCAAAGTCTTTTTATACAACTTCCAGTTTCAGATGTTTACAGTACAAATGTTTCATTAGTTGCAGTCAGTGATGTCCTGTACTCAAATATATCAGCCAATGTCTGGAATTAGGAGCAAAGTCGTTTTATATGACCTCCAGTTTCATATTTTTAGTCATTAAACGGTAGAGGTTAGGGATTTTACTTTGAAAAATCTCCATATTTATACAGTAAAATGGTTTGATTTTCAGTAAGGGTGTAGTCAGAGATTACCTGTTGAAATACCTTAAAATAGCTAATATTGCCAGTAACATTATAGTTATTATTGACTAAAAGGTGTTTTCTGTCTCAAAAGGAGGGCTGTCAACCCATGAGGGTTATATTTGACAGATTGTGTGTGCTATAATCTGTAGTAATAGGAGATGCAATAATAATAATAATATATTTATTTTTTATAGCAGTTTTCTAAACATTTTTGGTTTACGAACAAACAAAAGGTACGTAGACATGACGGACAAAAAAGAAAAGGAAGACACATAGGTGCATGTACATAAGCACAGGTAAAGCAGGAGAGGTGGACAAAGAAAAAGAAGGGGAAAAGGTCTTAACAGGAAGTTAGAAGCAAGTTCAAAGAGATGAGTTTTGAGGGCCTGTTTGAAGGATGGTAGGGTGCTTGACTGTTTTGATATGGTCGGGGAGGGCGTTCCAAAGGGTGGGTGCAGCAGCTGAGAAGGATCTGTCTCCTCAGGTCTGGAGCTTAGTTCTGAGGGTCTTGAGGGTGTTGGCATTGGCGGACCTGAGTTGTCGGGTTGGAGTGTGTCGGGGTGAGAAGGTTGGAGAGGTATGAAGGGGCAAGGTGCTTTGAATGTGAGAAGTATTTTGAAGTTGATTCTGTGTTTACCATGTTGGTGGAAGATCTGTCTAAGGGGGAGCATGTAAAGTATGAAGAGGAGGGGGCCATGAACTGTGCCCTGGGGGTACACCATGGGTGACTAGAGTGGTAGGTGACCCGTTGTTGTTTATGGAGATGCAATGGTGTCTTTCAGAAAGATGGCGGAGCCAGGAGTCAAGACCGAGCTAACTAATGATCACATAAGCATTTGGATGGAGGTTGTTTTTAAAGTTGTGTTAAAACTATTTCCCATCCTTATCTCCGATTCCCAGCTGTAGCCTGTCACTCCCCTTGTACTAACATTAACTCGGTACGTAATGTTAGCTCCGTGATCTTAAGACCTCACAATGCCTTTCTCACTCCCGCTAAATAATTGCTCCTCAGACGTGACATAACAAAAGTTTATGTTTTACCTGTTTTCACAGGTAGGCCAAAGCAAGAAGAGGGAGAGTAGCTTTTTAGCCAACATATTTATAAAAAAAAATATCACATTTGAATAGTAATTTCAGCAATCAAATTACTATTCAAATTATATTCGACTTTCGGAATTTATTTCAACAGCCCTAGTGTTAACTGTGGAGTTACCCAGGGTGATAGGGGCAGGTGGGGCTGCATCCACTGTCTCCCACCTGTAGGCAGACTAATGACGCGTTCATGTACATTGGAAAAACATTTTTCCAAGGGAAAACGTCACCATTCACATCACTTCCTGTGGGAAACTCGGGCTAGATTTTGCTAACAGAGTTTCCCAGTTGGTGACGCGTTGTTGACAACTGACATTTATGTAGGCGACTTTGGTTCTCTAAAAATAGTTATTGTGGACAAACGCCTCTGCCAAGAAACATACACAGACATAACATGTTTCAAGTTGTTCATAAAATTATGGAGGAAATTAATTTAAAAAAAACATTGTGGTCCCCATGTTTTCACACACATCTGATGACCAGTTGGTGGCAGTCATGCAACAAGGCCAATATAACAGAAGACGAAGAAGAAGGATCCCAACCACGTGAACGCTGTAGAGGGGAAAGGACGCAGTTGAGGGGAACCTGTGCTAATAGTCAGAGAGTCAGATACGTGTTTTGGTATGTGATCTACTTGTGGAGTCAGGCACGTGCAGCTGGGACAGGATTACAGTATATATCCTAAATGTAACATTGCATGCATTAACACATACATTGTTTCCAGAGCATATCTGTGGTGTGTGTACAGCAGGGCAGGGGTGGGGGCGTCTTGTTTTTCTTCTGGCATGACTGACCTGACTGAGAGATATGCTTGCTGGAACATTGGCACAAAAACACAGATTTTTTATGTAAGTATAAGTTAAGTGTAAAAATATTTTTGGTTCAATATGAAACTGGCGGGACAATTTAAACTATGACGGGCCGCCAATTCTAGGGAGTTAGTGGGAAACACTGAGGTGTTTGAACTGTTGGTCTGGCAAAACAAAAACATTTCAAGAAATCACTTTGGGCTGTGTAAAACTGGGATGGACATTTTTTTTAAACTGTTTTCTGACAATAAGTTTTTAATGCATAAAATGTGTCCCCCTTCTCTAGAGAATCCAACCTTTAACTTGCTTTTAATCTGTTACCCTTTTGCTCCTCTTCTTCAGTATTTGGTGACTGAAACTGAATCCTAAAGGCACAGCGGAATCTGGTGGCAGCAGCAGCAGGCATCTAGCTTAGATGAAGGATGAAGAGCCCAGTGCACAGATGCAGGGATGTGGAGCACGGGCGTGGGCAAGGCAGGGCTGAGACCAACTGCCTTCAGGCCGAGCAGCGCATCCCCATCTCCAAAGATGTCATCACTTCCTCCTCTGCCTCAGCTATGTGGTTTATCAGGGACATCTGTGGCATTGTGTGCGCCGTCATCACCTGGCTGCTGTTGTTGTATGCAGAGTTTGTTGTGCTGTTTGTGATGTTGCTGCCCTCCAAGAATCTGATGTACAGCATTGTAAACGGGACCCTGTTCAACATTCTGGCCTTCCTTGCCCTTGCCTCACACCTCAGGGCTATGTGCACTGACCCTGTAAGTGGTAGTTGTTTGGTGTCATTTACACACACACACACACACACACACACACA
>NW_022605594.1:279584-280793 GCF_008692095.1 Etheostoma spectabile | reverse complement strand
CACACACACACACACACACACACACACATTAAAAAGTTAAGTGACAGACTGTCATGCTTTCAACTGTCAATGGCATGCAGACAGTTTGGGGTCTTTATTTTACATAATTTAATACAATTACAAAATGTACATTTAAACCCTAACCCTTCATTATAATCATTAATGAACTGCAAATTATGCTGAGTTATCTACTTTGTGTTCATGTTACTAGGGGGCGGTGCCAAAAGGGAATGCTACTAAGGAATACATAGAAAGTCTTCAGCTGAAACCAGGGCAGGTGGTTTACAAATGTCCCAAGTGCTGCAGCATCAAGCCAGACCGAGCACACCATTGCAGGTAGGGCATGAAATTCTAACTGTCCCATTAGGGTCAAACCCAATTTCTGCTTACAGCTGCAGTGTTTTGATAAGGAAATTTTGGAAACAAGGATTTGGTCAATACAAATCTTGAGTCAGTCAAACGTCTTTGTTGTATTTTTATTCTCATGCCCAAGAAGAGACAATTTACAGAGTGTCAGTCTGCAAAACATTCCTCTGTAGGGCAGTACCACAGATAACCTTATACAAAAGACACACACAGAAAAGATGAGCTAACAGTTTCATTACATTACTACCTCTGACCATATTGTTTTAATGTTTGTGACCTCCCTTGTTTTTGTATGTTTGAAAAACTACTTGTTGAGATGCAGTGCACAGCCGTAAAAGAGATCAAGGTCTCAGTCTGTTTTCCCTGTTATAAAGTTTTGATAATAAAAAAATTAGGAGGAGTTTGTTAATAAGCTTAGTAGTTACAATCTAGGGGACACTGTGGCTCAATGGTAGAGCAGTCGCCTGCCAATTGGAAGGTTGGTTGTTCAATCCATGGCCCTGCAGTCCTTAGGCAAGACACAAAACACTGTGGTAAATGTGTGTGAGTTTTTATCTGATGAGCAGATGGCACCTTGTATGGCAGCCTCAGCCACAGCATATGAATGTGTGCGAATAGGTTCCTGCAATATAATATATATCCATTTACATCTCGTCAAGGACATGTAGCCAATTTAAAATAATAGTTCAATAGTTCTGGTCACAAGGGAAAATTCAAACAAGTGATAACATAATAATAATGATAATGTAGTTTTCCCTTACAACTGACTGGTTATATCTTTTGTGAACGTTTTTACAATGGTATAGCGCTTAATATACAGTGACGTGCAGTCAGGGTAGGCAG
>NW_022605594.1:279501-279574 GCF_008692095.1 Etheostoma spectabile | reverse complement strand
CAGTGCCTACCTTGCCAAAATTCAAGCATGAAAAAGTTGATTAAATAAATGTATTATAAACTTGTATTTGTAT
>NW_022605594.1:279154-279491 GCF_008692095.1 Etheostoma spectabile | reverse complement strand
CTGTTTATTCTTGGGATTTATATGTGTTGTTCCAATTATTTAGACGGTACTATGACAAATGTAGGAGTTACGCATAATCAAATAGAAAAAAAGGCAGAATAAGCAGTGCCTTTACTGCCCATTCAAGCGATTAGCCAATGTTGCGCATGCGCACTTCGATCCTGTATTCTTTAACATGTACGTCAAAAGGCACAACTCTGCCGTGCCTTTGTACGTAAATGTGTTATGCCAGTAATCGTCTCCGTTAGATATTAAACATGAACCAATTAAAATTGAGATATTCCTGTCCCTTTGCGTAGCTGACGCCATTACACCAGCTACGTTGTAAGCGCAATCC
>NW_022605594.1:275780-279144 GCF_008692095.1 Etheostoma spectabile | reverse complement strand
CAAAGTCAAAATGACAGCAGCGGAGTCCACCGATATCACAGCGGTGAGGAACTTCTCTAAACTCGAACTTAGTTCAAAAAAAAGAACTAATAGCAAGATGGAGGTCTACGCCAGCCTTAGATGGACTACTGCAGCAAAAGGGACAAATACTCGTCGCATCGTTTCAAACTGACTGGTACGGAAGAAGAGATGCGGCTATGTGGCTATGCTAACAGTGAGCGGCTGGACCTCTACGGGGTCCTGGATCTGAACAACCTGCCCGCAGCTTTAACCAAGCAGGAGAAGCCGTCAGCTCATATAATACCGGCAACTACAGCTTCGCACATTGTCCACCCTGAAACGGATCAAAACATCCTGTCGGAACCGGACCGGGCCAGCAGGTCTTTCAGCCCTCGCCATTCTGTCTATTGAGAGTCAGAGACTATGCGAACTGAAGGCCCATAAAGACGAGTTTTACAACGCTGTGATCGACGCCTTCACGAAGCGTCGGATGGATTTTATGTACAAATCTACCGACTGGTGAGTCAGAAACTATTTTGGGCTTAGTGTGATTGAATTAATGCTGCAGCCATCTGCCTTCATATTCAGTTGAGTAGTGTGTGTTTTCATTGTTGCTGACTGGGACTGACAAACATAACTGGCCGCTGTGCAATAATTAGAACAAAGATGGAGAGAGAGAGAGAAAAAATGTCACCCAGAGTATTTGTCTGAAATCTTAACTTTTCGGGAACACACTGTCATTGCGGTCTTCAAATCAGCTGGTTTTAGAAGTCCTAAGGTCCAGGTATAAACGGTGGGGGGGATCAGGCTTTTGCGGTTGGTCCCCCGAGACTCTGGAACAAGTTACCCCCCCGATATTCGCACTGTTACAGATGTGGCTCTTTTTAGGTCCAAACTCAAGACATATCTGTTGAATCAGGCTTTTAATACGTAGCTGTGGTGGGACAGTTTCATTCTTTTGTTTCTTTGAGACCTTTTCTGATTTTACTGTTCGCTATGTTCTCTCTTTCTATTGGATGATGTTATACTCATTCTGTTAAGCACCGTAGCCTTCTGGTTGCTGTAAAGTGTTATATAATTATATTAGATTGATTTTGATTGATAGATTAATTGGAAATGTCTTGCTAGCGACCGCGCGTGTGTGCCGCGCTTGTGAGTAACGTTTTGATTATTAGCCTAAACAATAAATTAGGTAATCTGGCTTTCATAACTCAGTGCCTACCCTCTTACTGACATCACCGCACGTCACTGTTAATATACACACATAGAGTAGAGTGATTCAGAGGGCAGATTCAACGTAGATTTAGTCAATATTCCACGTGAGTGATTGCTCTATTGTTGTTGACACTTTGTTTTGGCTGGATGTCTGTTACCACACACTTTCTTTGTGTTGGAATTTTAAATTCTGGCCGATTTTATGAGGTCTATGGTTAACTTCTCTACAGATCTCTGTAGGGTAAATCCAGACAGCTAGCTAGACTATCTGTCCAATATGAGCTTTCTGTTGCACGACTCAAACAACTTTTGAACGTACATGTTTAATCCAAACAAGTACCCTCCCAATGCTTTTTTGCAGCGGCGCAGTGGCTCTGTCCAGCGCTTAGTGCCGCCCACGACGAATGTGATAGGTTTAAAGAGATGACAATAAACGAGCATGTTTTTTTCTCATCCCGGAATGTTGTATGGATTGCCCAGACCCTCATCCGCAGCGCTGAGGTGGAAGGTCTGGCAAAGCAAGACTAACGTAGATTCAACACAGAAGAAGCATAAATTGCATTAGTGAGAGCAAGAATAGCAGGTGCAGTGGCGTCAGTGCCTGAGTGGTGAAGCAAGGGAAGAGAGGGGCCGCCGGGGAGCGGTGTTGGAGTTATCTGTGTAAGAGAATAGCAAGAGGTAAAAGAGACGGCAAAGGCGATGAAAAGTGAGTTAAAAGTGAACGATAAAAACACCAAGCTTCTTATGACACAAGGCTTTAGTTGTTATTAATACTGTCTGTAATGTGAAGGGTGTTACAACGTGGAGACTGTTGTGCACACAGTGTCATGCACACAGCATGCTATGTTCTTCACTCTTTCATGTTACTAAAAATAACAATTATAACCCGGACTATGCCGGAATAATAACCATCTTTTAGCCCATCAGCATGTGTTTACAGTAGCGTGGCTAACATCAACAACCGAGGCCAAAGTTACCCACAACCCATCAGGTGCATCACACTACAGAGCCCACAGTAGGCCAAAATACACATCTCTTCCCCTTTTACAGTAAATGTCCCAGGGAAATAACTGAGGGTCTACTCAAATTATTTAAGGTCAATATGTAATACTGACAGCTATCGTTTAGAATGCTTACTGCAGGCCAAAATTTAAAATACTGAAAAGAGTTGTCTGTCCTGGCACCTCCACCCCAGCGTTGAAGTTCACAGGAGTTACCAGTAGAGAATGCTAAACCCAACGTCACACAATGTCAATGTTAGCTTGATGCTAGTCTCGCATTGCCAGACATTACTCCTCGGCGGAGTTGCTAGATGCTGCTATGTTGATGGTTATAAAAGCCTGTGCTTATCGCGGCGCTCTTTACCCGGCTGACTGTGACCATTTATTGACTAACCGTAACAACAATGACTGCTAAAAAGACAGCGAACTTGCAGAGCTTTGTGCCTGACTGACAGCGGCCATTTCTCAGCTTTACGTCACTGCAACAACCATTAAAAAGACTCCGACCCAACGATCGTCTGTACTAAGGCATTAATACCCGACCCAAGCCCGGTACCCGAGGGGCTGGGCCGGGTTTGGACAGATATTTAGAAATTATGGTTGGGTTTGGGTCTGTCACATCAGCGCGATAAGGCAAATGGTGCTGCGGCTCCTTTTGAAGTGTGTGTGTGTGTGTGTGTGTGTGTGTGTGTGTGTGTGTGTGTGTGTGTGTGTGTGTGTGTGTGTAAAGTGGGCAGAAGAGAGAAAGACGTGTTGTAGACGCGACCGAAGCAGAGTTGGTGGAATACGTTTAAGTTGTCCAAAATAAACCCCAGACTGAAAGCCAAGCTCATTCATTTACTCACCAGAAACAGGATTTTAACCTCGACATTATTCATTTTATATTGTCAGCCCTGGAGGTAACAAATCTCCCCTGGTATTCTGATCATGGTCGGAAATGAAGCAAGAAGGAAAGGATAACATGTTGAACATGAGGAGACTGTGCGAATCAGGCCTTCAAGGTCATAAAGCAGCTAGGAAACCACTGCTAAGGACAGGCAACAAGCTGAAGACATTTGTTTGGGCCAAGAAACACAATGAATGGACATTAGACCAGTGGAAATCTGTGCTTTGGTCTGATGAATCTAAGTTTGAGATCTTTGGTTCCA
>NW_022605594.1:275225-275770 GCF_008692095.1 Etheostoma spectabile | reverse complement strand
GCCGTGTCTTTGTGCGACGGAGAAAAGGTGACTGGATGGATTCTACATGCCTGGTTCCCATTGTGAAGCATGGAGGAGGAGGTGTGATGGTGTGGGGGTGTATTGCTGGTGACACTGTTGGAGATTTAGTCAAAATTGAAGGCATAGCTACCACAGCATCCTGCAGCGGCATGCCATCCCATCCAGTTTGTATTTAGTTGGACCATCATTTATTTTTCAACAGGACAATGACCCCAAACACACCTCCAGGCTGTGTAAGGGCTATTTGACCAAGAAAGAGAATGATGGAGTGCTGTGCCTCCACAGTCACCGGACCTGAACCCAATCGAGATGGTTTGGGGAAAGCTGGACCGCAGAGTGAAGGCAAAAAGGCCAACAAGTGCTAAGCTTCTCTGGGACCTCCTTCAAGACTGTTGGGAAACCATTTCAGGTGACTACCTCTTGAAGCTCATCAAGAGAAGCCAAGAGAGGGCAAAGCCGTAATCAGAGCAAAGGGTGGTTACTTTGAAGAAACTAGAATATAAGACATGTTTTCAGTTATTTCA
>NW_022605594.1:274802-275215 GCF_008692095.1 Etheostoma spectabile | reverse complement strand
TTTTTTGTTAAGTACATAATTCCACATGTGTTCATTCATAGTTTTGATGCCTCCAGTGAGAATCTACAATGTAAATAGTCATGAAAATTAAGGAAACACATTTAATGAGAAGGTGTGTCCAAACCTTTGGCCTGTACTATTGCAAAGCGACCTGTAGAGAACACTGTGTCTATAGCTGTTGTGCACTGGGCTTGCGTTTTTACAGCCTTGCCCAGCTGTCAAAATTGGCAGTTGACACCAACACACGGGCCAAAACACAAACAGACTAAATTCATTACGCAGCAGTAGTCTACATCCCTGTAGGCGGAGAGAGTGTTTTCTATTTGCGGCCAATTTGTCACAAAAATCCGAAACCACCTGATCGCAGTCTATCAATTTAAGTATATTGGTTTTATACGGGTTGCCTAGATTTT
>NW_022605594.1:256385-274792 GCF_008692095.1 Etheostoma spectabile | reverse complement strand
GTCACAGACAATCCACCTGGCATTTCATAACCAGTGCTGCAGCAGCTCACTTGATTGCGCAGCCGAATTGATCATTGCAAACTGTATTGATGATGGACATAAACTGTGTTCTTTTGCCAAATAATAATACAAATATAAAAAATGTCAGTTTGGGAATTGGGAATGCAAATACAATTCTTGGGCTAAAAAAAGAAATCAATAAAAACAGCTATTTCACAGGATTCCTGGGAAAGGGGTCATCTTTTCCTGGGATCTGATTCATCTAGTTTTTGGGAAAAATATTAAACCCTAGCACAGACACTCAACTGTCCTGCTGTTATTACAGACGTGAAATAATCAGACTTTTGCCTTATTCATGAACTCATGGTTGTGTGCTGATGCAGAATGTAACACTAATGTTCAGTTGTGTTCAACATAATAGCAGTCCAACATCACTGACCTCATAAATCATATTTTTTGGTAGAAGTGATATTTCTACATGGCAAATAATTTACTAGTAAGTGTTGTAGAGTCATAGAAAACCAACAAACAGTCATGACATGAGTGCTGCTATTTGTGGTATTAGGGCCGAGCGCGACAGGCGGCGAAGCCCTATTGGAACTGAAGGAATAAATTATTCTTTTTCCGCCAAAATGAGTCCTTTTTGGAGGACTTATATTCAAAAACTCACCAAATTTGGCGGTCGCATCGTCTGGTGAAAAAATTACGTATTTTAATGGTTTCGGGAATAGGCGCAAAAAAAATGGCTCGCTAGCGCCACTACAATATTACGAAAATTCAGCCCCTGCACTATGTTGTATCATAGACTCACGAAACTTGGTACACATATGTAGCATGGGGGAGGACATAAAACTCATGGTCGCCCCCCCTAAACCCAACAGGAAGTCCGCCATTTTGTTTGAATGTGCGAAAATAGTGCGATTTGCCCATTTCCAGGTCGTACTGTTCAACGAACTCCTACTAGAGCTTTGTCGATCAGCTTTCAAACTTGTGTGTGTCTCATTAAACATGTAACGATGAAAAGTTTATAAAGAAAAACTTTGTCTCAAGGGCGTGGCCGTGGGGGTCGGCCATTTTGTGCAATTCGCCACCGAAACAGGAATGGGTTGTACCTGAGCGTACGTTGTCCATTAGCTCGAAACTTTCCACGATTCATCAGAGTCCACCCGGGACACATCTAATGCCGCTATTGGCCAAGCATAGCGGCCCTAGTGGCAACAGGAAGTAGGCCTAAAAGACAAGGGCTAACTTTAACGAACTCCCTCCAGAGATTTCTCGATCAACTTCAAACTGGTATGTACATCCTAAGATGTTACCGATGAAAAGTTATAAAAGAAAAAACTTTTCGTCTAGCGGTTGTGGGCGTGGCATGGCGGCCATTTTGGGTGTTTAGCGATGAAGATGAAATTGCTGTAATACAGTGTAGTTGTCATATCTGCTTGAAATTTCCCACAAACACCAAGTGTCCAGGCTGAGGACACCACAGGCCATATGGACTTTTGGTGATAGCGCCACCATCTGGCAACAGGAAATATGCCGTCTGACAGGAAGTGAGTGTAACTTGAGTGTACATGTCCAATTGCCTTGAAACTTTCAGGGATCATCAGAGGTCCGCCCTGACGACATCTACATGCGAAATTCGCTCAAAGTCAATAGCGCCCCATAGTGGCAACAGGAAGTAGTTCTAAAGGACAAGGTGCTATACTTAACGAACTCCTCCTAGAGATCATCAGATCGACTTCAAATTCAGTATGAGTCATCTTAAGATGTTGAAGATGAAAAGTTATTAAAAGAAAAAAACTTTTCGTAAACGGTGTGGGCGTTGGCATGGCGGCATCTTGAGTGTTTAGCCATGAAGAATTAAGTGGCTGTACTAAAAGTGTACGTTGTAGTATCTGCTTTAAAATTTCCACAAACACCAAGAGCCAGGCCTGAGGAGACTACAGGCCCAATATGGAGTTGGAGATAGCGCCACCATCTGGCAACAAGAAATATACCTTATAGGACAAACATCATCCGATTTACATGAAACTTAAAACGTGTGGTCTACATGTGATACTGAGGCGGCCCCTATATTATGACCACGCCCAGTCACTCAGGCCACGCCCCCTTTCATAACATTTGAACCGTTTAACGTAGATACTTATGTGAGGTGTCATTGAACTCAGCAGAGACTTCCTTTTTTATTGGTGATGTTTGACCCGCCCCTTTATGATGCGGCCACGCCCCCTTTCCAAGATAAGGAGCTGTATGACGTATAGGCTTGTGTGAGGTGTCAAGAACTCAGCAGAGACTTCCTTTTTATTGTGTGATGTTTGACACGCCCACTATGATGCCGGCCACGCCCCCTTCACAGATAGTGGTTGTATGACGTATGGCTAGTGTAAGGTATCAATGAACTCAGCAGAGACTCCTTTTTTATTAGTGTGATTTTTGACCCGCCCCAGTAGTGAGCGCACGCTTTTCACAGATAATGGACTTGTATGACGTATGAGCTTGTGAGGTATCAACGAACTCAAGAGGGGAGTTCACTTTTCATGGGCGACGATTTCAGCGTACAGAGTGAGAGCAAATACGGGTCGCAAGGAGAGGCGTCCGCCGGTAACCCCGAATGGCGCGGGTAGACGGGGCCCTCCAAGCTACTTGCAGCTTTAATAGGGCCGAGCGCCGACAGGCGGCGAAGGCCCTATTGGAACTGCAGGAATTATTATATTATCTTTGATTTTTCCGTCAAATGAATTGCCTTTTTGGAGGAATTATCATATTCAAAAAAACTCACCAAATTGGACGGTCGACATGCAAGTCTGGTGAAAAATTTCGTATTTTAATGGTTTGGAATAGGCGCACAAAAATGGCTCGCTAGCGCCACCACATAGTCGAAAATTCAGCCCCTGCACTACGTTTATCGTAGGCTCACGAAACTGGACCATATGTATCATGGCAGGGCGGACAGAAAAAATCCATGGTAGCCCCCCCTAACCCAACAGAAGTCCGCCATTTTGTTTTGAATGTGCGAATTAGTGCGATTTGCCCATTTCCACATGTCGTACGTTGACGAACTCCCTAGAGCTGTCGTCCGATCAGCTTCAAACTTGGTGTGTGTGTCATATTAACATGTTAACGATGAAAAGTTATTAAAAGAAAAACTTTTCGTCATAGGGCGTGGCCGGGCGGGGGGCATTTTGTGCGATCGCCACCGAAACAGGAAGTGCGGTGTAACTTGAGCGTACGTTGTCCGATTAGCTCGGAAATATTCCAACGATTCATCAGAGTCCGCCCCTGACGACATCTACACGCAGCTATTGGCTCAAAGTCATAGCGCCCCTAGTGGCAACAGGAAGTAGGCCTACAAAGACAAGGGCTAACTTTTACGAACTCCTCCTAGAGATTAATCCGATCAACTTCAAACTTGGTGTGTATATCCTAAGATGTTACCGATGAAAGTATAAAAGAAAAACTTTCGTCATTACGGTGGGGCTGAGGCATGGCGGCCATTTTGGGTGTTTAGCGAGGAAATGAAATTGGCTGTAAACTGACAGTGTACGTTGTCGTATCTGCTTGATGAATTTCCCACAAAACACCAATGAGTCCAGGCCTGAGGACACCGCAGGCCAATATGGACTTTTGGAGATAGCGCCACCATCTGGCAACAGGAAATATGCCGTCTGACAGGAAGTGAGTGTATCTGATGTACATTGTCCAATTGCCTTGAAACTTTTCAGGATTCATCAGAGTCGCCCTGACAACATCTACACGCCGAAATGTCGCTAAAGTCATAGTGCCCCCTAGTGGCAACAGGAAGTAGTCTAAAGGACAAAGGTGATATAACTTTAAAGAACTCTCCTAGAGATTTATCAGATCGACGTCAAATTCAGTCTGGTCATCTTAAGATGGTGACGATGAAAAGGATTAAAAGAAAAACTTTTATTTTTTAACGGGGTGGGAGTGGCATGGCGGCCATTTTGAGTGTTTAGCGATCACTGTAAAATGGCTGTAACTACAGTGTACTTTGTCAAATTGGTTGAAACTTTTCAGGATTCATCAGAGTCGTCCCTGACGACAATCTACACGCCGCTATGGGCTCAAAGTCATAGCGCCCCCTAGTGCACACAGGAAGTAGGCCTAAAAGAAACGTGCTTCTACTTTCACGAAACTCCTCCGAGATTTCATCGATCATCTTCAAACTGGTCTGTATCATCTCAAGATGTTACCGATGAAAAGTTATTAAAAGAATAAAACTTTTGTCATGCGGGTGGGCGTGGCATGGTGGCCATTTTGAGTGTTTAGGAATGAAAGAAAATTAAGTGCTGTAACTACAGTGTACGTTGTCGGCTCTGCTTGAAATTCCAACAAACCAAGAGTCCCGGCCTGAGGACACCTACAGGCCAATATGGAGTTTTGGAGATGCGCCACCATCTGGCAACAAGAAATATGCCATTATAGGAAAACATCATCCGATTTACATGAACTAGAATGTTGGTCTGCATGTGATAGTGAGGCGGCCCCGATATTAGGACCACGCCACAGTCACTTAGGCCACGCCCCCTTATACCATTGAACCGTGTAAAATAGATACTATGTGAGGTATATTGAACTCAGCAGAGGGATTCCTTTTTTATTGGTGATGTTGGCACCCGACCCTATGATGCGGCCACGCCCCCATACCCAGATAAGGGCTGTACGACGTAAGGATTGGTGTGAGGTATCAATGAACTCAGCATAGACTTCTTTTCATTGGTTATGTTTGACCCGCCCTTTATGATGCGGCCCGCCCCTTCACAGAAGTGACCTGATGACGTATAGCTGGTGTGAGTATCAATGAATCAGCAGAGACTCCTTTTTTATGGGTGATGTTGACCCGCCCCTATTGATGCGGCCACGCCCTTTCACAGATTAGTGACCAGTATGACGTGGTAGGCTTTTGTGAGGTATCAATGAACTCAGCAGAGAGTTCGTTTTCTGGTGATGATTGAACGCCCTCCTATGATGCGGCACGCCCCTTTCACGGTAATGACGGTATGACGTATAGGCTGTGTGAGGTATCAGTGAACTCCAGCAGGAGTTCACTTTTCATGGCGACGATTTTCAGCGTGTGAGTGACGCGCAAATGCGCGGTCGCAGGGAGAGGCGTCCGCCAGTAAGCCCCGACTGGCGCGGGTTAGCGAGGGCCCTCCATCGCTGCTTGCAGCTTTAAGTAGGCCGACGCCGACAGGCGGCGAAGGCCACTATGGAAATGAAGGAATTATTTATCTTAGATTTTCCGTCAATGAATTGCCTTTTTGGAGGACTATCATTATTCAAAACTCACAAATTTGGCGGTCACAAGTCTGGTGAAAATTTTACGTATTTAATGGTTTGGGAATATGGGCGCAACAAAAAGGCTGCTAGTGCACCTACAATAGTTACGAAAATTCAGCCCCTGCACTACGTTTACGTAGAGTCACGAAACTTGGAACACATATGTATCAGGGCAGGGCGGACATAAAACTCCATGGTAGCCCCCCCTAAACCCAACAGGAAGTCCGCCATTTGTTTGAACGTGGCGAAATACTGCGATTTGCCCATTTCACATGTCGTACTTTAAAAAGATCCACTAGGGCTGCGTTCCGATCATCTCTTCAAAACTTGGTGTGTGTCATCTTAACATGTTACGATGGAAAGTTATTAAAAGAAAAAACTTTTCGTCATAGGGCGGGCCGTGGCGGGGCGCGGCCATTTTGTGCAAATTCGCCCCCGAAAACAGGAAGTGGGTGTAACTTGAGCGTACGTTGTCCGAAGTAGCTCGAAACTTTCCACGACTCATCAGGAGTCCGCCCCTGAGACATCTACACGCCGCTATGGCTCAAGTCATAGCGCACCTAGTGGGCAACAGGAAGTAGGCCTAAAAGACAAGGTGCTATACTTTAACGAAATCTCCTAGAGAGATTTCATCGATATCTTCAAACTTGGTCGGTATCATCGTAAGATGTTGACATCGAAAAGTTATAAAAGAAAAACTTTTGTCTACGGTGTGGGCGTGGCATGGCGGCCATTTGGGTGTTAGCGATGAAGATGAAATTGGCTGTAACTACAGTGTGTACGTTGTCGTATCTGCTTGAAAATTTCCACAAAAACCAGATGTCCAGGCCGAGGACATCCTACAGGCCAAAATGGAGTTTTGGAGATAGCGCCACCCATCTGGCAACAGGAAATATGCCTTATAAACAGGAAGTGATGGTACTGAGTGGACATTGTAAGAAGCCTCCAAACTTTCCAGGTTTTCAGAGTCCGGCCCTGACGACATCTAATCCGAACTTCGCTCAAAGTCATAGCGCCCTAGTGGCAAAAGAAGTAGTCTTAAAGGCAAGTGGCTATACTTTAACGAAACTTCCTCCTAGAGATTCTATAGATCGACTTAAATTCAGTCTGAGTCATTTAAGATGTTGAGATGAAAAGTTATTAAAAGAAAAACTTTTCGAAACGGTGTGTGGGCGTGGCATGGCGGCCATTTGGAGGTTTAGCGATCACTGTTAAAATGCGTAAACTACAGTGTACTTGCAAAATCTGACATCGGAAACTTTCAGGTTCAGCCAGAGTCGCCCGACGACATCTACACGCCGAAATTCGCTCAAAGTCATAGCGCCCCCTATTGGCAAACAGGAAGTAGGCCTAAAAGACAAGGTATACTTTTAACGAACTCCTCTAGAGATTTATCACGATCAACTTCAATATTGGTGTGGACATCTTAAGATGTTGAGATGAAACAGTTATTAAAAGAAAAAAAAACGTTTTCGGCACTAGGGTGTGGGCGTGGCATGGCGGCCATTTTTGGGACTAGTGCAATGAAGAATTAAGTGGCTGTAAACTACAGTGTACGTGTCGTATCTGCTTGAAATTTCCCACAACACCAAGAGTCCAGGCCTGAGGACACCTACAGGCCAATATGGACTTTTGGAGATAGCGCCACCACCTGGCAACAGGAAATAAGCCTTATATGACAAAAATCATCGATTACATGAAACTTAAAATGTGGTGTCTACATGTGATAGTGAGGAGGCCCCTATATATGGACCACGCCCAGTCCACTCGGCCACGCCCCCTGTATAACATTTGAACCGTTTAAAGTAGAAACTTAATGTAGGTGTCAATGAACTCAAGCAGAAGAGATTCCTTTTATGGTGATGTTTGACCCTACCACCCCATGATGCGGCCACGCCCCCTTCCAGATAAGGAGCGTATGACGTATAGGCTGTGTGAGGTATCAATGAACTCAGCAGGACTTCTTTTATTGGTGATGTTTGGCCGCCCCTTATGATGCGGCCACGCACCCATCCCAGATAGTGACCTGTATGGACGGTGGCTTGTGTAAGGTATCAATGACTCAGAAGGGACTTCTTTTTATTGGTGATGTTTGACACGCCCCACTATTATGCGGCCACGCCCCCTTTCACAGATAATGATTGTATGACGTATAGGCTCTGTGTAAGGTATCAATGAAACACGAGCAGGGACTTCTTTTTTATTGGTGACGTTTGACCCGCCCCATTATGATGCGGCCACGCCCCCTTTCACAGGATAATGACGTATGACGTATAGTTTGTTTGAGGTATCAGGAATCAGCAGGGAGTTCACTTTCATTGCGACGATTTTCAGGGTACGAGTGACGCGCAACTGCGCGGTCGCAAGGAGAGGCGTCCCCAGAACCCGATGGCGCGGGGTTAGCGAGGCCCTCCATCGCTGCTTGCAGCTTAATTAGGGCCCGAGCGCGACAGGCGGCGAAGGCCCTCTTGGAAATGAAGGAATTATTTATTCTTTATTATTTTCGTCAAATGAATTGCCTTTTTGGAGGACTTTCTATTCAAAAAACTCACAAATTGGCGGTCGCATCAAAGTTGGTGAAAATTTACATATTAATGGTTCGGGAATAGGCGCACAAAAAGGCTCGCTAGCGCCACCTACAATATTACGAAAATTCAGCCCCTGCACTACGTTATCGTAGACTCACGAAACTTGGTACACATATGTATCATGGCAGGGGCGGACATAAAACTCCATGGTAGCCCCCCCATAAACCCAACAGGAAGTCCGCATTTTGTTTTGGAATGTGCGAAATTAGTGCGATTTGCCCATTTCCACATGTCGTACTTTGACGAAATCCTCCTAGAGCTTTCGTCCGATCAGCTTCAAACTTGGTGGTGTCATCTTAACATGTTAACGATGAAAAGTTATTAAAAGAAAAAAACTTTTCGTCATAGGGCGTGGCCGTGGCGGGGCGGCCATTTTGTGCGATCGCCACCGAAACAGGAAGTGGGTTGTAACTGAGCGTACGTTGTCGATTAGCTCGAAACTTCCACGATTCATCCAGAGTCCGCCCCACCTGACATCTACACGCGTATTGGCTCAAAGTCATAGCCCCCATAGTGGCAACGGAAGTAGGCCTAAAAGACACAGGTGCTATACTTTTAGAAACTCCTAGAGATTCATCCGATCAACTTCAAACTTGGTGTGGTATCACTAAGATGTTACCGATGAAAAGTTATTAAAAGAAAAACTTTTCGTCATACGGTGTGGGCGTGGCATGGCGGCCATTTTGGGTGTTTAGCGATGAAGATGAAATTGGCTGTAACTACAGTGTACGTTGTCGTATCTGCTTGAAATTTCCCACAAACACCAAGAGTCCAGGCCTGAGGACACCTGCAGGCCAATATGGACTTTTGGAGATAGCGCCACCATCTGGCAACAGGAAATATGCCGTCTGACAGGAAGTGAGTGTATCTTGATTGTACATTGTCCAATTGCCTTGAAACTTTTCAGGATTCATCAGAGTCCGCCCCTGACAACATCTACACGCCGAAATTCGCTCAAAGTCATAGTGCCCCCTAGTGGCAACAGGAAGTAGTTCTAAAGGACAAGGTGATATACTTTAACGAACTCCTCCTAGAGATTTAATCAGATCGACTTCAAATTCAGTCTGAGTCATCTTAAGATGTTGAAGATGAAAAGTTATTAAAAGAAAAACTTTTCGTTAAACGGTGTGGGCGTGGCATGGCGGCCATTTGAGGTTTAGCGATCACTGTTTAAAATGGCGTGTAACTACAGTGTACTTTGTCAAATTGGTTTGAAACTTTCAGGATTCATCAGAGTCCGTCCCTGACGACATCTACACGCCGCTATTGGCTCAAAGTCATAGCGCCCCCTAGTGGCAACAGGAAGTAGGCCTAAAAGACAACGTGCTATACTTTTACGAACTCCTCCTAGAGATTTCATCCGATCATCTTCAAACTTGGTCTGTATCATCTCAAGATGTTACCGATGAAAAGTTATTAAAAGAAAAACTTTTCGTCATGCGGTGTGGGCGTGGCATGGTGGCCATTTTGAGTGTTTAGGAATGAAGAATTAAGTGGCTGTAACTACAGTGTACGTTGTCGGATCTGCTTGAAATTTCCCACAAACACCAAGAGTCCCGGCCTGAGGACACCTACAGGCCAATATGGAGTTTTGGAGATAGCGCCACATTGGCAACAAGAAATATTCCTTATAGGGACAAAACATATCGATTTACATGAAATAGACGTGTGGTCTACATGTGATAGTGAGGCGGCCCCTATATTATGACCACGCCCAGTCACTTAGGCCACGCCCCTTTTATACCATTTGAACCGTGTAACATAGATATTATGTGAGGTATCATTGAACTCAGCAGAGACTCTTTTTATGTGAGTTTGACCCCGCACCCCCATGATGCGGCCACGCCCATACCAGATAAGGAGCTGTGAGTATAGGCTTGTGTGAGTATCAATGAACTCAGCATAGATTCCTTTTCATTGGTTATGTGTGACCCGCCCCTTTATGATGCGGCCACGCCCCTTTCACAGATAGTGACACTGTATGACGTATAGGCCTTGTGTGAGGTACAATGAACTCAGCAGGAGACTTCCTTTTTTATGGGTGATGTTTGACCCGCCCCCATTTGATGCGGCCACGCCCTTTCAGATAGTGAACCTGTATGAGTGTAGGCTTGTGAGGTATCAATGAACGCAGCAGAGAGTTCGTTTTTCATTGGTGTGATTGACACCGCCCTCTAGAGCGGCCACGCCCCCTTTCACGGATAATGACGTGTATGACGTATAGGCTTGTGTGAGGTATCAGTGAACTCAGCAGGGAGTTCACTTTTCATTGGCGACGATTTTCAGCGGGTGAGTGACGCGCAAATGGCGCGGTCGCGGGAGAGGCGTCCTGCCAGTAGCGCCCATGCGCGGGGTTAGCGAGGGCCCTCATCGCTGACTTGCAGCGTTAATTATTATGTATATTCTTTTTTCCGCCAAATGAATTGCTTTTTGGAGGACTTATCATATTCAAAAACTCACCAAATTTGGCCGGTCGCATCAAGTCTGGTGAAAATTAAGTATTTAATGGTTTCGGGAATAGCGCACAAAAATGGCTCGCTAGCGCCACCTACAATATACGAAAATTCAGCCCTGCACTACGTTATCGTAGAGCAGAAACTGGTACAATATGTATATGGCAGGGCGGACAAAAAACTCCATGGTAGCCCCCCCCCTAAACCAACAGGAAGTCCGCCATTTGTTTTGAATGTGCGAAATTAGTGCGATTTTGGCCATTCCCATGTCGTACTTTAACGAACTCATCCTAGAGCTTTCGTCCGATCAGCTTCAACTTGGTGTGTGTCATCTTAACAGTTAACGATGAAAAGTTATTAAAAGAAAAAACTTTTCGTCATAGGGCGTGGCCGTGGCGGGGCGGCCATTTTGTGCGATTCGCCACCGAAACAGGAAGTGGGTGAACTGAAGCGTACGTTGTCCGATTAGCTCGAAACTTTCCCGACTCATCAGAGTCCGCCCCCCTGACGACATCTACACGCCGCTATTGGCTCAAAGTCATAGCGCCCCCTAGTGGCAAACAGGAAGTAGGCCTAAAAGACAAGGTGCTAACTTTAACGAATCCTCCTAGAGATTCATCCGATCACTTCAAACTTGGTGTGTATCATCTAAGATGTTGACGACGAAAAGTTATTAAAAGAAAAACTTTTCGTATACGGTGTGGGCGGGCATGGCGGCCATTTTGGGTGTTAGCGATGAAGATGAAATTGGCTGAACTACAGTGTACGTTGTCGTATCTGCTTGAAATTTCCCACAAACACCAAGAGTCCAGGCTGAGGACACCTGCAGGACAATATGGAGGTTTGGAGATAGCGCCACCATCTGGCAACAGGAATATTGCCGTTCTGACAGGAAGTGAGTGTAACTTGAGGTGACATTGTCCAATTGGCTGAAACTTTTCACGGATTTCATCAGAGTCCGCCCCTGACGAAATCTACACGCCAAAATCGTCAAAGTCATAGAGCGCCCCTAGTGGCACAGGAAGTGTTCTAAAAGACAAGGTGCTATACTTTAACGAACTCCTGCTAGAGATTTCATCAGATCGACTTCAAATCAGTCAGAGTCATCTTAAGATGGAAGAGAAAAGGTATTAAAAGAAAAAACTTTTCGTCGGAAGCGGGTACTTGTGGGCGTGCATGGCGGCATTTGAGTGTTTAGCGTCTCACTGTAAATGGCTGTAACTACAGTGTACTTTTAAATACTGGTTGAAATTTTCAGGATCATCAGGTCCGCCTGACGACATCTACAAGCCGAAATTCGCTCAAGTCATGCGCCCCTAGTGGCAACAGGAAGTAGGCCTAAAAGACACGGTGCTATACTTTACGAACTCCTCCTAGAGTTTTATCCGACAACTTCAAACTTGGTCTGTGTCTATCTAAGAGTTGAAGATGAAAAGTTATTAAAAGAAAAACGTTTTCGTCATACGGTGTGGGCGTGGCATGGCGCCATTTTGAGTGTTAGCATGAAGAATTAAGTGGCTGTAAATACAGTGTACGTTGTCTGTATCTCTTGAAATTCCCACAAACACCAAGAGTCCAGGCTGAAGGACACCTACAGGCCAATATGGACTTTTGGGATGCGCCACCCTGGGCAACAGGAAATAACCTATATGACACAAACATCAACCGTTTACATGAAACTTAGAGTGTGGTCTACATGTGAGACTGAGGAGGGCCCCATATTATGGACACGCCCAGTCACTAGGCCACGCCCCCTTCATAATATTTGAAAACCGTTTAAAATAGATATATGGAGGTGTCATTGAACTCAGCAGAGACTTTCCTTTATTGGTGATTGTTGACCCGCCCCCCTATGATGACGGCCCACGCCCCCTTTCCAGATAAGGAGCTATGAGACGTATAGGCTGTGTGAGGTATCAATGAACTCAGCAGAGACTTCCTTTTTTTATGGGTGTGTTTGACCCGCCCCATATGATGCGGCCACGCCCCCTTTCCCAGATAATGACTGTATGACGTATAGGCTGTGTGAGGTAAAAGGAAACAGCAGAGGACTTCCTTTTTATTGGTGAGTTTGACCGCCCCTTTATGATGCGGCCACGCCCCTTTACAGATAGTGACACTGTATAACGTGTAGGCTTTTGTGAGGTATCAATGAAACTCAGCGAGAGTTCCTTTCATTGGTGATGTTGACACGCCTCTTATGAGCGGCCACGGCCCCTTTCACGGATAATGACGTGTATGACGTATAGGCTTGGTGTGAGGTATCTAGGAACTCAGCAGGGAGTTCACTTTTCATTGGCGACGAGTTCAGGGTACGAGTGACGCGCAAATGCGCGGTCGCAGGAGAGGCGTCCGCCGGTAACCCCGACTGGCGTGGGTTAGCGAGGGCCCCTCACCACGCGCTTGCAGCTTTTAATAGGGCCCGACGCGAGACAGGCGGCGAAGGCCCTATTGGAAACTGAAGGAATATTATATATTCTTTTTATTATTATTCTTTTTCCGTCAAATGAATTGCTTTTTGGAGGACTTATCATATTCAAAAACTCACCAAATTTGGCGTCGCATCAAGTCTGGTGAAATTTACGTTATTTTAATGGTTTCGGGAATCGGCGCACAAAAATGGCCGCTAGCGCCACCTACAATATTACGAAAATTCAGCCCCTGCAGCTCGATAACGTGAGCACGTAACTTGGTTACACATATGTATCATGGCAGGGCAGGCAAAAAACCCATGGTCGCTCCCCCTAAACCCAACAGGGAAGTCACGCATTTGTTGGAATGTGCGAAATTAGTGGCGATTTGGCCATTTCCAAATGTACGTACTTTGACGAACTCTCTCTAGAGCTTTCGTTCCGATCATCTTCAAACTTGGTGGTGGATCTTAACATTTAACGAATGAAAAGTTATAAAAGAAAAAACTTTTCGTCATAGGGCGTGGCCGTGGCGGGGGCGGCCATTTTGTGCGATTCGCCACCGAAACGGAAGTGGGTGTAACGGAGAGGTACGTTGCCGATTAGCTCGAAACTTTTCACGATCATCAGAGTCCGCCCCGATGACATTACACGCAGCAGCTTGGCTCAAAGTCATAGGCCCCCTAGTGGCAACAGGAAGTAGGCCTAAAAAGACAAGGTGCTATACTTTAAACAAACTCCTCCTAGAGATGTTCATCGATCAGCTTCAAACTTGGTGTGTATCATCTAAGATGTTGCGATGAAAAAGTTATTAAAAGAAAAAACTTTTCGTCATTACGGTGTGGGCGTGGCATGGCGGCCATTTTGGGTGTTTAGCGATGAAGATGAAATTGACTGTAAATACAGCGTACGTTGCGTATCTGCTTGAAATTTCCACAAACACCAAGAGTCCAGGCTGAGGACACCTAAGGCCAATATGGACCTTTGGGAATAGCGGCCACATCTGGCAACAGGAATTATGCCGCTGACAGGAAGTGAGTGTAACTGAGTGTACATGTCCGATTTCTCAAAACTTTCCAGGTTTCATCAGCAGTCCGTCTGAAGACATCTACACGCCAAAATTCGCTCAAAGTCATAGCGCCCCTAGTGGCAACAGCAAGTATTTTAAAAGACAAGGGCTATACTTAACGAATACTCCTAGAGATTTTCATCAGATCGACCTCAAATCAGTCTGAGTCAATCCTAAGATGTTGAAGATGAAAAGTTATTAAAAGAAAAACTTTTCGTCAACGGTGTGGGCGTGGCATGGGGCCATTTTGAGTGTTTAGCGAGAGGATTAAAGGGGCTGTAACTACAGTGTACGTTTCGTATCTGCTTGAAATTCCCACAAACACAAGAGTCAGGCCTGAGGACACCTACAGGCCAATATGGAGTTTGGGAGATAGCGCCACCATCTGGCAACAAGAAATATGCTATATGACAAACATCATCCGATTACATGAAACTTAAAAATGTGTGGTCTACATATGATAATGAGGCGCCGAGCCCCTGATTTTACCACCGCCCAGTCACTCAGGCCACGCCCCCGTTCATCACATTGAACGTTTAATGTAGAACTTATGTGAGATGTCATTGAACTCAGCAAGAGACTTCACTTTTTATTGGTGATGGTTTGTGACCCCGGACCCTTGATGATGCGGCCAAGCCCCCGTTTTACAGAAATACCTGTATGACATATTAGTTGTGCGGAGTATCAATGAACTACAGAGAGACTTCCTTTTTTATGGGGAGTTTGACCCGCCCCATATGATGCGGCCCACGCCCCATTTTACAGATAATGACTGATGACGTATAGGCTTGTGTGAGGTATCAATGAACCTCAGCAGAGGCTCCATTTTTTGGGTGATGTTTGACCCGACCCCATATGATGCGGCCACGCCCCCTTTCCCAGATAGGACTTGTATTGACGTATAGGCTTGTGTGGAGGTATAATGAATCAGCAGGGAGTACTTTTATGGAGCGACAGATTGCAGGTA
Source organism: Etheostoma spectabile (assembly GCF_008692095.1). Lineage (NCBI taxonomy): Eukaryota > Metazoa > Chordata > Actinopteri > Perciformes > Percidae > Etheostoma > Etheostoma spectabile. The sequence goes on along the minus strand of NW_022605594.1, from coordinate 260,006 downwards.
CGAGGATGCTTTATGCTCTGCGTCGCAAAGGAGAGGAGTACGACAGTCACCGACTGGCGAGGGGGTAGCGAGGATTTGGGCCTCCATCGGCTGGCAGCTTTCAAATTAAATCTGTAATTGAAAGTGGCATGTTGTGTTCAGTTAGTGAGGTGATTGATTCTGTGAAGAAACAAGTGTCAATTATGGCCCAGATTTAAGGATGGAAGGAAGGACCGAAGCAAATGTGCATGCTGGTTAGAGTGCATTTCACACTGAAATACTTTAAATGACTTGAAAGCCTGAACGACGTGGGGAAAAAACGGTCAACTATCATTTAAATGTATCGAAAAATAGCCAAAATGGCAAAGGCTCAACCAATCATCAGCTCCAGGAAAATAAAAGTAGACTTCATGTTAATTCAATTCAATTCAATTCAATTTTATTTATAGTATCAATTCATAACAAGAGTTATCAATCAGACCCCTTTACAGATAGACCCCCCTCCAGAATTTACAAGGACCCAACAGTTCTAGTAGTCCCTCCAGCAAGCACAGTGCGACAGTGGCAGGAAAAACTTCCTTTTAGGCAGAACCTCGGACAGACCCAGGCTCTTGGTAGGGTGTTTCTGACGGGCCGGTGGGGTTAAATGAAGAGTGGCAATAACAAAATAGAATTAGTAGTTGTAGCAGTTCTTTGTAGTGTTCATGGCATAGCAGCGCTGTGGCGCATTACAGGCACAGCAGACGTAGCAGACGTAGCATGGACGTAGCAGGGCACCGTGCAGGAGCTTGAACATGGCATCACAGAACGTGTACGGACCATGGCGAATCGTGCTACCCTGTTCGGAGCCTCTCTGATCCAAGGGACGGCTGGGGAAAAAAGAACAAGACTCCGGGTATGACTCCCCAGTAGCTCAGGTTAGTAACAAGCTTTCTGGGACATGGATGCACATAAATGAAAAGATGAAAGTAGAGGAGAGTGAGCTCAGTGTAGTTCAAAATAAGTCCCCAGCTGTCTAACTATTACAACAAACCGAGAGACAGGTAAGAGAGCTCCCCCCGGTCGGGCCAGAACTCTCCCCAACCGATCAGGGCTGTTGCCAAGTCTCCCTTAGTTCATATATATTCTTGATTATATGTAGTATAAATCTGAAAACTATGTGACTAACTACTACTCCCTAACAATATTCATTCTATGCCCTAACTATGTTCCAAATAAGTCCCAAGCTGTCTAAAACTATTATTACAACAAAACCAAGACAGACAAGTAAAGAGGGCTCCAGCCCGGCCGGGCCAGAACTCCCACCCAACCGGTCGGCTGTATGCCAATTCTCCCTTTAGTTTATTATATGATAAGATAATCTGAAAACTATGTACTAACTACTACTCCCTAACAATATTCGATTCTATGCCCTAACTATAAGCTTTATCAAAAAGGAAGTCTTAAGCCTACCTAAATATGTGAGACGTGTCTGCCTCCCGGACCCAAACTGGAACCTGGTTCCACAGGAGAGGAGCCTGATAGCTGAACGCTCTGGCTCCCTTTCTCTTTAGAGACTCTAGGAACCACCAGTAACCCTGCATTCTGGGAGCGTAGTCTCTCTCCTAGGGTTTAAGGTACTATAAGCTCTTTAAGATAAATGAGCCTCTCATGAAGCTTTGTAGGTGAGAAGAAGGATTTTAATTCTATTCTAAATTTTACAGGAAGCCACAGAGAAGCTAAAACGGAGAAACTTGATCTCTTTTCCTGACTCCGTCAAACACGTGCCCACAACATTCTGGATCAGCTGTAAAGTCTTAATGGATTTTTTCGAGCACCTGATAGTAAAGAATTGCAGTAATCCACCTAGAAGTAACAAATGCATGGACTAGTTTTTCTGCATCATTTTTAGACGGATATTCCTGATTTTTGCAATATTACGTAGGTGAAAAAAGGCGATCCTTGAAATTTGCTTTAAGTGGAATTAAAGGACATGTCCTGTCAAAGATGACTCCAAGATTCTTCACTGTGGTGCTGGAGGCCAGGGAGCCATCCAGAGTAACTATATCTTTAGATAGTGCGTCACGGAGGTGCTTGGGTCCGAGAGCAATACTTCAGTTTTATCTGAGTTTAACATTAGAAAATTACAGGTCATCCAGGTTTTAATATCTTGAAGGCACTTTGAAGTTTAACTAACTGATTAGTTTATCCGGCTTGATTGATAGATATATTGAGTATCATCTGCATACAATGAAAGTTTATGGAGTGTTTCCTAATATACTGCCTAAAGGAAGCATATAAAAGTGACCAGGATTGGACCGAGCCACAGATCCTTGTGGGACTCCATGACTAACCTTGGGCGTGCACAGAGGATTCATCGTTAACTTAAAACTGAGATCGATCTGATAAATAAGACTTAAACCAGCTTAGAGCATCCCTTTAATGCCAATTAAATGTTCCAATCTCTGTAATAAGATATAATGGTCAATGGTATCAAATGCAGCGCTAAGATCTAATAACACAATACAGAGGATAAGTCCTTTGTCTGAAGCAATTGGATTCATTAGTAATTTTCACAAGTGCTGTCTCTGTGCTATGATGAACTCTAAATCCTGACTGAAAATCCTCAATAAGCTGTTGCTATGCAGAAAGTCGCACAGCTGTTTGGCGACTGCTTTCTCAAATCTTAGAGAGAAGGGAAGGTTGGATTAGGTCTATAGTTGGCTAAAACATCTGGATCAAGTTTGGCTTTTTCAGAAGAGGTTTAATTACAGCTACTTTAAGTTCTGTGGTACATGCCTGTTAATAAAGACAATTTGTTATATTCAGTAGTGAAGTGTTGCTAATGGTAAAACTTCTTTAAGTAGCCTAGTCGGGATGGGATCTAAGAGCAGGTTGATGGCTTAGATGAAGAAATAATTGAATTAAATTGATAAAGATCAAGTAAAGCAAGCAGTCAAAACATATATCTGGTTTTACAGCTGTTTCTAGTTTCTTGAGTTTAGAGTAGCCAGTTAAAGCAGGTCTTGGGTAATTTTGCTTCTAATAGTTATAATTTTTATCATTGAAGAACCTCATAAAGTCGTTACTACTAAGAGCTATGGGAATACTTGGCTCAGTAAGGTGTGACCTTCTGTTAGCCTGGCTACAGTTACTGAAAAGAAACCTGGGGTTGTTCCATTTTCCTCTATCAAGTGACGAGTAGTACGCTGCTCTGGCATTACGGAGGGCCTTCCTTTACGTTTTAACTATCTTGCCAGGTTAAACGAGAATTTTCCAGTTTGGTGGAGCGCCAGATCTTCTCAAGTTTCCGCGATATTTGCTTTAATTTGCGAGTTTCAGTGTTATACCATGGAGCTAACCTTTCAATATGTTACCTGTGAGTACTGTTACAATCAGAAGAAGCTAGAAGCCCCCTTAAAGTCCCATTGCTGAAAAAAGACATTTACTGAATAGGTTTAAATTTACCAAAGGACACATTGACTGGTCAAAGGAAAAATGGCACAACATTCTGTGGACTGATGAGAGCAAAATTGTTCTTTTTCGGTCTAGAGGCTGCAGACAGTTTGTCCGGTGACCCCCATGCACTGAAGCCACAGTACACTGTAAAGACAGTAAAGCATGGTGGTGCAAATATCATGTTATGGGGATGTTTCTCATACT
>NW_022605594.1:254186-256375 GCF_008692095.1 Etheostoma spectabile | reverse complement strand
GCCTATTTATCACATACCAGGGATCATGGATCAGTTTCAATACATCAAAATACTCAAAGAGGTCATGTTGCCTCAGGCTGAAGAGGAAATGCCTTTTAAATGGGTCTTTCGCAAGACAATGACCCAAAACACACCAGTAAGTGAGCAAAGACTTGGTTCCAGACAAGAATGATGTTATGGAGTGGCCAGCCCAGTCCACGGACCTTAATCCCATAGAACATTTGCTATTTTTTTGAACAGCCTAATATAACTTTTTCTTCACTTTCTGTAAAGGCATAACACAAACGTGATCAATTTTGGTCATGCTCTGATTTGGAATTGAATGTGCAGTGCCAATGCCAATGCATTGATATTATGGAATTAAAAGCTATTCTAAGGATTTTAAGCATAATTCACTTGCTTAAACACACTGCTATTATTCTGAACACAACTGTATGTCAAAGTTTCCTAAGTTTTTGATTGTTCCAGCCCACTTTAACCGTGGTTGATTGATTAATGACTCTCAGTTCAGTCATACCCAGCTGGCCCGTTATGACAGCAAATATGCCAGATTGAGTACAGAGACAGACTTAGCCGGTGAGTGTGTGTGCTTTGCCTGCATCAACATAATTTGTGTTTTAAGTTAGTAACCTTACATAATTGAGTTGCAGTAATGTTTTTCAAATAAGTGTAATTATCAAGGGTAAGTCCGCTGCGGACAATATGCTTGACTGTGTGCCACTTGTAGTTTTTCTTTTCTTTCAAACTTTATTGTGCGTTTCTCTTAGTTATTCCTTAGTGTTTACTAATACTGAATGTGTTGCTATCAGGGGGCTGACCTAGTCTATAATAAGTCTTTGTTGAAGATAGTACACAGCCTCCATGTTTAATTCCGTATGTCAACCTGCTGTATGTAACTTCTTTTCTACAGTTATTGTTGTCTTGAAGGGTTGATGCAGTATACATTTTCTTTGTTTTTTCCTTAACACTTAACTTGCTGTCTCTCCCACAGTGTTTGCAAACGCTGCATACGCAAGATGGACCACCACTGCCCCTGGGTCAATAACTGTGTTGGGGAGAACAACCAAAAGTATTTTGTGCTTTTCACAGTAAGTTCACTGCAGGAATGAGTCTGCTATTAAATGGGCTGACCAAACTCTTTTGTTATAATCTGAAGTAGGTTGCCAAAGACCAAGTTTTGCCTTGGACAATAAGACGTTGCCCTTAGATTCTTGCTTATTTGAAATGGAAACAGTTTTTACATTTTTTTTGTATTTGTGTAACACTGTGCAACATTGTACTGCATTAAAACAAAATGAATAGATGTTTTAATACAGTACAAATGCAGATGAGAGGAATTCCTTTGTAAATACTAGGAGTGTGATAAGATACCCAGCTGACGAGACGATACACGTGCTTAGGTTCACAAGAATGAAATTTTAACACAATTTTAAAGATCAATTACGAAATATGACTGGAAAAGTTGTCTTTTATTCAATCAAAGTCACTAAATGAATCATGAGCATTGTGAAAGTTTTTTTCCACAAACTCAAATGACTGTATACCTAACCTCTTCAGACATGATGACTGCAGCATGAGTTTCTAACGTCTAATTAAAGTTGTGTGACTTTCTAGCTTTAGTTTCATAAAATAATAAAAAAATAACAAAAATAAACGTCAAACTTTTTTTAGTCTTTTTTTAAATGCAAACCATAATCAAAGTAGTACTCGCTCAATAATCAAAGTGGATAGACAGATACTGGGAAACGTTGGGCTACTATTGTGCTTTAGTCTAGTAGCCAGCCCATAGAGCCCCATTGTGAACCCAGAAATGTTGAGTACACCAAAGTTTTATTGCATAAATATGAAGTATGGGTCCCCAGTATACAGAAAATGACGGCTGCTAATTTTCCTATGTTGAGCAATTTGCATAATTAGCATTATTAGCATAATTAGCATAATCGTCCAGATTGAAAATAGATTTTGAACTTTACAATGATTTTCTACAATATTAGAGTGGTTTAAGATGTTGAAGATGCTAAATTCAATTCTTGCACTTTCAGACTTCAAAATTGTGATTCTATAACAAAATTGGATACATTTAGACACATTTCTTATTAATTTAGGACAAACCTTTAGGTTATTTTCATGGTTAACACAATCGTACATTTCAGTATCCCTGGAGCTCTTGCTCTTTGATGTGAATGTTG
>NW_022605594.1:254047-254176 GCF_008692095.1 Etheostoma spectabile | reverse complement strand
TTTGTTTACATTTTTTGAGGTCCGGTCATGTTTTCACGCAAATAAGGTGTGGCAGCTAGCTGTTGTAAAGGAAGGGGGCATAGTCTAGTTTACTAGAGTACTTTTTTAGTACTTGAAACATTTAAAAAT
>NW_022605594.1:246059-254037 GCF_008692095.1 Etheostoma spectabile | reverse complement strand
GGAAAACTTAATCATAAAGGGAGTAGTTTCACCAACTAACACGTCTTCCTTAAAGCAGAACGCCGGCGTTATTAGCTCATAGCCATATCGAACAAGCTAATCACAAACAACCGAAACTTTAAGAAAAGGACGGATCATTTTGTGGTACAACAAACTTAAGGTTTGTGGTCGGCAATAAAGAGCTGCTGACGACACGATCCGTCCGCGCATTTGGTAAATGTTGGCGGCAAGATTCCCTCGGCTTGCAGATGATATCTTAGTGGAAACGAATTAAGGACTTGTGAGGGACACGCACGAGCGGGTCCCAAGAGGAGACAGTGAACGCAAAGGGCTGGTGCACCGCCACGGGAAAACGCGAACGGAGTGTAGGGACCGCGAAGTGGTCGGACGAACCGCCAGCATTCAATCTCAATGATGACCAGGTGTGTCTAAGCGCATGAACTAAAATAAAACAACATGTCTAAACAATATGACCACTCAGGCTACATGACTCCACCATCCTGCATCACAAATGATACGTGCAATCGCGTACACATACATAACGCAAGACACATCACTCAAGCAGCTTGGCATGAGCTACAGTCATATACCATTTGACATGCAGCTTTACAAGATTGCTTGCCAGATAAAATGGGGTGACCCACAGCAATGGACATCAGTGGTCCTCAGACCTTCTCACGTCTGTTTCTCTACTAGATCTAAAATGTCCACTTCACACTTCCAATAGAGAGTCCACCTAATGCAGTGACAAGAGCATGAGCCCTCACCAGCTTCCACCAGCCAACGTGGCCAAGCTTGAATGGTATTGCTATTGGGATTGCATTCAAGGTCTCTGCTATGAAACCCGATAGTTTCATTTGTGTTTCATTATAACCGCATCGCCAATGCGAGCGAGGGGCAAGTAATGTTTGACGAGTACTTACCAAGGTAGCAGCTATTTCAAAGCGTCTGAAATGTGTTTTATGTATTGTGTGCTATTCTCCCGTCAAGCCCTCATTCCTGCTACAACAAATCATGGTAAGAGATGTTAACAACATTATTACCAAAATTAACACTTCCATACAGAAGAACTGTTTTTTTCCTAACTGACGGTGGTCTTTTGTGTGTTTGAGTGAGACAGATCAGTAATTCTGGACGTGCTGAGGGTGGAGCGCGCACCCGTGGGAGTTTTAGTGGAAAAATTACTGGGCCTTACGCCATCACAGCTGTGGAGAAGTTGAACACTTTTCCTCCACACACACAATACCCACACCCACGACACAGCATACACACATACACACACACACACACAGCACAGACACATAAAACTCACTCCAACACACCGTGAATTTTCCCCCACCGCTGGAGAGCACGCACATAATTAAGTGCAGATTGAAAAGCCTTTGATGTACTAGAACCGGGCTAAATGCATCCACTCACAACAAACCTACAGTACATTTTACTATTGCACGTACTGTACGGACTATTCTGTAAATGCTGCATGTTTCGCTGTGCGGATATCACTAAAAAGCAGATCTCACTGGCCTGTCTGGACTAAATATCACATCACTAACAAGTGTGAAAAATACCTTACTGTATGATACCAAGAACGTTGCTTACTTTTCTTCCTCCACTGTCGCACTTAATTCTTGATGATATCGAATAGTAATCTGAAAACTATGGGACTATCTAATACTACAGCTTTTTAGTGTGCCACTCTTTCTCACGTCCACCTCCCTCTGGAACGCCGCTCCTAGGGGGTGCTTCTCTTTTCTACCTGTAATCACTTGCATCCCCATCATCTATATTCAACAATTTCATTCACGCTTCCTAGCGAGTGCTTAAAGCTTCTTAACCCCCTTCTATCTTGATGAGGGAAATCCACCCAATCCAACCGAAAAAAAAACAAAATCCAAAAACAGTTAATAGTCAAATCGACCAAAATAAAGGGAACTACAATTATCAGTCCCTTGAATAGCAAATGACTGTCGGTAATAACTATTATTCAACTGTTTTTTTAATGTTTGTATGCTTAGAAATCAAAAACACAAGAACAGACAAGGTAAAAGAGGCATAATGCATAACTCTTCGCTTCATGCTGGCGTCTGGACCTGCAAGAGAAGTGAAATGTCCATTGTTGCGCACAGACACTCGCTCAAATCAGTGGCAAGTTGTCTCTCCGGATTACAGTTACAAACAGGCAAACAAATAAGATACAATGAGTAAAAAAAAGACAGCACCTAGAGTAAGCCTCACTCTCCGAACCCGTCCCCCCAACTCGTCAACCAACGCTTAACCAACATCACATACATGGATCTGGTGAGAAAACTGTATGCCCATGATTCTGCTATCGCTCCTCCGACTATATGATTCGTATAGGCTGATTCTGAGAAAAATTCAATGAAAACTATGGGACTAACATAACTACTAATGAACCCTAAACAAATATTTCTACAGACTACTCTAAAACTCGCTCCTAGATAAGGTAAAACAGAGAGACACTACATTAAGCTTTATCTCAAAAAGGAAAGTCTTCAAGCCCCTACCTCATTAAATGCGGAGTCCAACACACTGTGTGTCTGCCATCACCCCGAGGATAACAACACACAACTGGTGGAATCCCTGGTTCACAACAGGTAGAGGAGTCCTGATAGCTGACGCTTCGGGTGTTCGCCTTGGCTCCCTTTCTTATTCTTTTCAGAGTCAACTCATAGTGAACCTACCAGTAACCCTCGCAGTCTTCTGAGTTGCACAGTTCTACAGTGCAACTCTTCAATGTTTTTGTTTCTCCAATAACCAGACCACAGCAGCGCCTCTGCAAGTATTAACTGTAGAGGCACAGATAAATCTGGTCTTCCCATTGGGGTCACCCACGGACCTCTAAGGGTTGTAGGGTTATGCTGATTAGCTGGCACGCTTTACCACAATAAGATAGGCAGACCATGAACCATAGAAGAGCAACTTTTGTAGGTGAGAAGAAGGATGTTTAAATTTCTATCTAAATTTTCACAGGAAGTCCAATGCAAGAAGCTAAAAGGGAGGAAACGGATCTCTTTTCCTGATTCCGTCAGGGAACACATGCCAGCAAACATTCTGGCATCGCTGTAAAGCTTTATGGATTTTTTTCGACTGCCCACCATGAATAGTAAAGAATTGCAGGTAATCCAACCTAGAAGAAAACAACATGGCATGGACTAAGTTTGTCTGCATCATTTTATAGACGACGGATATATCCTGATTTTTCGCACCATATTAACGAGGTGAAAAAAAGGCGATCCTTGAAATTTGCTTTAAGTGGAAAAATTAAGGAGAATGTCCTTTCAAAGAGTGACCTCAATATAAGTCTTCACATGTTGTGGTGATGAGGACCAGGGTGATGCCATCCGAGTACTCATAGGTTTGAAATAAGTGACGTCACGGAGGTGCTTGGACCGAGAGCAATAACTTACAGTTTTATCTGAGTTTAACATTAAGAAAAATAATACAGGTATCACAGGTTTTAACAGTGAGTCTTTGATTCGGCCACGTTTGAAGTTTTAACTAATTTTCTGACCTTTGTTTTTCATTTTTCCTGCTGATTGAATGATTATAATTTGAGTATCTTATCTTTTTGTCATAACCAATGAAATAGAGGTTCAAGTTAAAATGGTGGTCCTTCATTCTCTGCCTAAAGGAAGCATAAAAGTGAACAGATTGGACCGACACAGATCTTGTGGGACTCCATGACTACTTGGCGGCACATAGTGATTCATCGTTAACATTACAAACTGAGATCGATCTGATAATAGATCTAAACCAGCTTAGAGCAGTCCCTTTAATGCCAATTAAAGTGTTCCTAACTCTGTAATAAGATAATTGGTCAATGGTACAAATGCAGCGCTAGAAGTCTTAACATACACAATACCAGGATGAGAGTCCGTTGTCTGAAGAATTAGGAGTTCATTTAGTAATTGTCACAAGTGCGTCTCGTGCTATGTGAACTCTAAATCCTGACCGAAATCCTCAATATAAGCTGTTTTGCTTGCCGAAAGGAGTCGCACAGGTGCTTTTGGCGACGTGACTTTCTGCTCCCCAAAGAATACTTAGAAGAAAAATGGAAGGTGTGATATAGGTCTATAGTTGGCTAAAACATCTGATCAAGTTTGGCTTTTTCAGAAGAGGTTTAATTACAGCTACTTTAGTCTGTGGTACATAGCCTGTTAATAAGACAAATTGGTTATATTCAGTAGTGAAGTGTTGACTAATGGTAAACTTCTTTAAGTAGCCTAGTCGGGATGGGATCTAAGCGGCAGGTTATGGCTTAGATGAAGAAATAATTGAATTAAATTGATAAAGAAGTGAAGCAAGCATCAAAAACATATATCTGGTTTTACAGCTGTTTCTAAGGTTCTTGAGTTTAGAGATAAGCCCAGTTAAAGGCAGGTCTTGGTGAATTTTGATTCTAATAGTTATAATTTTTATCATTGAAGAACTCATAAAGTCGTTACTACTAAGAAGCTATGGGAATACTGGCAACGTAGAGGTGTGGACCTTTCTGTTAGCTGGCTACAGTATCTGAAAATAACTGGGTTGTTCCCTATTTCCTCTATCAATGACGAGTAGTACGCTGCTCTGGCATTACGGAGGGCCTTCCTTTACGTTTTAAAGACTATCTTGCCAGGTTAAACAGAGAATTTCCGTTTGGTGGAGCGCCAGATCTTCTCAAGTTTTCCTGGATATGTGCTTTAATTTTGCGAGTTCAGTGTACCATGGATTACCTTTCACTATGTCACTGTGGTACTGGGGGTTACAACAAAGAAGCTAGAAGCCCCTTAAAGTCCCATGCTGAAAAAAAACATTTACTGAATAGGTTTAAATTTACAAAGGACACATGACTGGTCAAGAAAAATGGCACAACATTTCTGTGGACTGATGAGAGCAAAATGTTCTTTTCGGTCTAGAGGTGCAGACAGTTTGTCCGGTGACCCCCAGGCACTGAAGCCACAGTACACTGTAAAGCAGTAAAGCTGGTGGTGCAAATATCATGTTATGGGGTATTTTCTCATACTGTGGTGTTGGGGCTATTTATCACATACATGGGATCATGGATCATTTTCAAGTCCATCAAAATATCAAGAGGTTCATGTTGCCTCAGCTGAAGAGGAAACTGCTTTTAAATGGGTCTTTCGCAAGACAATGACCCAAACACACCAGTAAGTGAGCAAGACTTGGTCCAGACAAGATGCTGTATGGAGTGGCCAGCCCAGTCACGGACCTTAATCCCATAGAACATATTGCTATTTTTTGAAACAGCCTAATATAACTTTTTCTCCCTTCTGTAAAGCATAAACAAAACGTGATCATTTTGGTCATGCTCTGATTTGGATTGAATGTGCAGTGCCATGCCAATGCATTGATATTATGGAATTAAAAGCTATTCTAAGGATTTTAAGCATAATTCACTTGCTTAAACACCACTGCTATTATCTGAACACAACGTATGTCAGTTTCCTAAGTTTTTGATTGTTCCAGCCCACTTTAACCGTGGGTTGATTGATTAATGACTCTCAGTTCAGTCATACCCAGCTGGCCCGTTATGACAGCAAATATGCCAGATGAGTACAGAGACAGACTTAGCCGTGAGTTGGTGCTTGCCTGCATCAACATAATTTGTGTTTTAAGTAGTAACCTTACATAATTGAGTTGCAGTAATGTTTTCAAATAAGTGTAATTATCAGGGTAAGTCCGCTGCGGACAATATGCTGACTGTGTGCCCTTGTAGTTTTTCTTTTCTTTCAAACTTTATTGTGTCGTTTCTCTTAGTTATTCCTTAGTGTTACTATACTGAATGTGTTCTATCAGGGGCTGACCTAGTCTATAATAAGTCTTTGTTGAAGATAGTACACAGCCTCCATGTTTAATTCCGTATGTCAACCTGCTGTATGTAACTTCTTTTCTACAGTTATTGTTGTCTTGAAGGGTTGATGCAGTATACTTTTCTTGTTTTTTCCTTAACACTTAACTTGCTGTCCTCTCCCACAGTGTGTGCAAACGCCTGCATACGCAAGATGGACCCACACATGCCCCGGGTCAATAACTGTGTTGGGGAGAACAACCAAAAGTATTTTGTGCTGTTCACAGTAAGTTCACTGCAGGAATGAGTCTGCTATTAAATGGGCTGACCAAACTCTTTTTTATAATCTGAAGTAGGTTGCCAAAGACCAAGTTTTGCCTTGGACAATAAGACGCGTTGCCCTTAGATTCTTGCTTATTTGAAATGGAAACAGTTTTTACATTTTTTTTGTATTGTGTAACACTGTGCAACATTGTACTGCATTAAAACAAAATGAATAATGTTGTTAATACAGTACAATGCAGATGAGAGGAATTCTTTGTAAATACTAGGAGTGTGATAAGATACCAGCTGACGGACGATACACGTGCTTAGGTTCACAAGAATGAAATTTTAACACAATTTTAAGATCAATTACGAATATGGAAAAGTTGTTCTTTATTCAATCAAAGTCACTAAATGAATCATGGACAGTGAAAGTTTTTTTCCCACAACTCAAATGACTGTATACTAACCTCTTCAGACTGTGACTGCCATGAGTTTCTAACGTCTAATTAAAGTTGTGTGACTTTCTAGCTTAGTTTCATAAAATAATAAAAAAATAACAATAACGTCAAACTTTTTAGTCTTTTTTAAATGCAAACCATAATCAAGTAGTACTCGCTCAATAATCAAGTGATAGACAGATACTGGGAAACGTTGGGCTACTATTGTGCTTTAGTCTAGTAGCCAGCCCATAGAGCCCCATTGTGAACCCAGAAATGTTGAGTACACCAAAGTTTTATGCATAAATATGAAGTATGGGTCCCCTAGTATACGAAATGACGGCTGCTAATTTTCCTATGTTGAGCAATTTCATAATTAGCATTATTAGCATAATTAGCATAATCGTCCAGATTGAAAATAGATTTTGAACTTTACATGATTTTCTACAATATTAGAGTGGTTACGATGTTAAGATGCTAAATTCAATTCTTGCACTTTCAGACTCAAAATTGGTGATTCTATAACAAAATTGGTACATTTAACCATTTCTTATTAATTAGGACAAACCTTTAGGTTATTTTCATGTTAACACAATCGTACATTTCAGTATCCCTGGACTCTTGCTCTTGATGTGAATGTTGATAACCTAATTTGTTTACATTTTTTGAGGTCCGTCATGTTTTCACGCAAATAAGGTGTGGCAGCTGCTGTTGTAAGAAGGGGGCATAGTTAGTTTACTAGTATACTTTTTAGTACTTGAAACATTTAAAAATGTATGGAAACTTTCATAAAGGGAGTAGTTTCACCAACTAACACGTCTTCCTTAAAGCAGAACGCCGGCGTTTTTAGCTCAGCCATATCGAACAGCTAACCAAACAACCGAAACTTAAGGACGGATCATTTTTGGTGAACAACAAACTTAAGGGTTTGTGTCGGCAATAAAGAGCTGCATTCTGACACGAAATCCGTCCGGCGCATTTGTAAATTGTTGCGCTGTGCAATCCCTGCAATCAGGATTTTACGTGGACGAAATTAAGTACTTTGTAGGGACACTGCACGACTGTCCCAAGAGTAGACGTGTAATACGAAAGCTGGTGCACCTCCACTGGAAACGCGTCACTAGTTGTTTAGGTAAAACCGCGAATGGTGGACGTAAACCGCCGCATTCATCTCATGATGAAGGTGTGTCTACGATGAACTAAACATAAAAGTCAAATTTGACCATGGTCTCGACTCCACCTCTCTGCATCAACTGATACGTGCTATCGCGACACATATCCAGTAACGCAAGACGACTCACTCAGCAGCTGGGCATGCACTACTCATATCATTTACATGCAGCTTTACAAGACTTGCTTGGCCAGATAAATGGGGTCACCCACAGCATGGGACAATCAGTGTGTCCTCAGACCTGGAATGATGCCTCCCTATGTCATTCATTGGCTCAATTGTGGGAGCTGA
>NW_022605594.1:245774-246034 GCF_008692095.1 Etheostoma spectabile | reverse complement strand
TGAATTCAACAGGCCTTGAGGATCTGGTAAGAGCATCATTTGGCGGACTGGCATCTATTTTCAATGGAAAGGCTTGGCCTAAGGCCATGCGAGCCTTCCGTATGGTTATGTATGCTCTTCTTCATGAATTCTTACAGAAAGGAGAAAAGAGTCATCAGCAGATAATAGAATTCCTTTGTCGTCTTTGACAAATATTTGCAGGTGTCTGCCAAGGACCATGAGAGACATGGAAGAGCAGGAGAGAGCTCCACAGAGTACCA
>NW_022605594.1:242454-245749 GCF_008692095.1 Etheostoma spectabile | reverse complement strand
TATAACTTTTCTCACCACTTCTGTAAAGGCTAACACAAACGTGATCAATTTGGTCATGCTCTGATTTGGAATTGAATGTGCAGTGCCAATGCCAATGCATTGATATTATGGAATTAAAAGCTTTTAAGGATATTTAAGTCATATCACATTTGCTTAACACCACTGCTATTATCTGAACACAACTTTATGTCAAAGTTTCCTAAGTTTTGATTGTTCCACAGCCCCTTTAACCGTGGTGATGATTAATGACTCTCAGTTCAGTCATACCCAGCTGGCCGTTATGACAGCAATATGCCACATGAGTACAGAGACAGACTAGCGTAGTGTGTGTGCTTTGCCTGCATCAACATAATTTGTGTTTTAAGTAGTAACCTTACATAATTGAGGTTGCAGAGTTTTTCAAATAAGTGTAATTATCAAGGGTAAGTCCGCTGCGGACAATATGCTTGACTGTGTGCCACTTGTAGTTTTTCTTTTCTTTCAAACTTTATTGTGCGTTTCCTTAGTTATTCCTTAGTGTTATAATACTGAATGGTTGCTATCAGGGGGCTGACCTAGCTATAATAAGTCTTTGTGAAGATAGTACACAGCCTCCATTTTATTCGTATGTCAACCTGCTGTATGTAACTTCTTTCTACAGTATTGTTGTCTTGAAGGGTGTATGCAGTATACTTTTCTTTGTTTTTCTTCTAACACTTAACTTGCTGTCTCTCCCACAGTTGTTGCAAACGCTGCATACGCAAGATGGACCACACTGCCCCTGGGTCAATAACTGTTGGGGAGAAACCACCAAAGTATTTTGTGTTTTCACAGTAAGTTCATGCGGAATGAGTCTGCTATTAAATGGGCGACCAAACTCTTTTGTATAATCTGAATAGGTTGCCAAAGACCAAGTTTTGCCTGGACAATAGACGTTGCCTTAGATTCTTGCTATTTGAATGGAAACAGTTTTTACATTTTTTTTGTATTGTGTAACACTGTGCAACATTGTACTGCATTAAAACAATGAATAGATGTTGTAATACAGTACAAGCAGATGAGAGGAATTCTTTGTAAATACTAGGAGTGTGATCACAGATACCTCAGCTGACGAGACGATACACGTGCTTAGGTTCACAAGAATAAATTTTAACACAATTTTAAAGATCAATACGAAATATGACTGGAAAAGTTGTCTTTTATTCAATCAGTCACATAAATGATCATGAGCATTGTGAAAGTTTTTTTCCACAAACTCAAATGACTGTATACTAACCCTTCAGACTGATGACTGCAGCATGAGTTTCTAACGTCTAATTAAGTTGTGTGACTTTCTAGCTTAGTTTCATAAAATAAAAAAATAACAAAATAAACGTCAACCTTTTTTTAGTCGTTTTTTAAATGCAAACCATAATCAAAGTAGGTACTCGCTCATAATCAAGTGGATAGACAGATACTGGGAACGTGGCTACTATTGTGCTTTAGTCTAGTAGCCAGCCCATAGAGCCCCATTGTGAACCCAGAAATGTTGAGTACACCAAAGTTTAGTGCATAAATAGGAAGTATGGGTCCCCATATACAGAAAATGACGGCTGCTAATTTTCTATGTTGAGCAATTGCATAATTAGCATTATTAGCAATTAGCATAATCGTCCAGATTGAAATAGATTTTGAACTTACAATGATTTTCTACTATTAGAGTGGTTAGATGTTGAAATGTAATCAATTCTTGCACTTTCAGACTTCAAAAGTGATTCATAACAAATTGGATACATTTAGACATTTCTTATTATTTTAGGACAAACCTTGAGTTATTTTCATGGTTAACACAATCGTACATTTCAGTATCCCTGGGACTCTTGCTCTTTGATGTGAATGTTGATAACCTAAATTGTTTACATTTTTTGAGGTCCGGTCATGTTTTCACGCAAATAAGGTGTGGCCGCTTGTTGTAAAGGAAGGGGCATATTCTAGTTTACTAGAGTACTTTTTTAGTACTTGAAACATTTAAAAGTATGGAACTTAATCATAAAGGGAGTAGTTTCACCAACTAACACGTCTTCCTTAAAGCAGAACGCCGCGTTATTAGCTCATAGCCATCGAACAAGCTAATCACAAACAACCGAAACGTTAAGGACGGATCATTTTTGGTACAACATAACTAAGGTTGTGTGTCGGCAATAAAGTCTGTCTGTACACGATCCTCCTGCGCATTTGTAATTTGTGCCATGTGCATATGATATCAGGTTAACGCAAATTATGACTTTTATGACACTGCACATCTGTTCCCTAGACATTTAACGAAAGTCTGTTCACACTCCACTGGAAAGCTAACGTTAGTTTAGTTAACCGCTAATCGGCTAACCGACAGCTTCATCTCATGATGAAGGTGTGTCTAAATGAAAACTATAAGTGTCTTGGACCTTGCTCGACTCACCTCCTGCATATCCTGATACAGTGCTGCCGTACAATTACATACCAGACACATCACTCAGCAGCTTGGCATGAGCTACAGTCATATACCATTTGACGCAGCTTTACAAGATTGCTGCCAGATAAAATGGGGTGACCCACAGCAATGGACATCAGTGTCTCAGACCTGGAAGATGCACTCCCTGATGTCATCATTGGCTCAATTGGGAGCTGATGAATTCACAGGCCTTGAGGATCTGGTAAGAGCATCATTTGCGGACTGGCATCTATTTTCATGGAAAGGCTTGGCCTAAAGGCCATCGAGCCTTCCGTATGTTATGTATGCTCTTCTCTCATGAATTCTTACAGAAGGAGAAAAGAGTCATCAGCAGATATATAGAATTCTTTGTCGTCTTTGACAATATTTGCAGGTGTCTGCCAGACCATGAGAGACATGGAGAAGCAGGAGAGAGCTCCACAGAGTACCAGCTCTCATTGACTACACCTCTACCTAGTCGAGACAAGTCTGAAAAAACACAGACACAAACAAAGGCTGAGCAAACTCCGTGTACTTTCAATGTAGGAAGTATATCTGATGGTCAGTAACTGACAGCATTGCCACTCATGATGAGGCAGATATATCACTTATAACTTACATGTTGTCAGACTGGTTCTCAACTGTTCCATTCTCAGTGATACACAGATGTCTTTGTGCTTATGGTTTATTGGTGTTGGAAGGCTGGTATCACAACTAACCTACAGATGGAAAAAAGGAATGGCCCTGTTCTCAGCATAAATGCAACTGCAGAGAACCTGGGTGACCAATGTTGTTCCATTCTGGCCATACATGCTCTTTCGGGATGTGATACAACCTAATATCCTGTTGCGAAGGGGTAGGTGTCTG
>NW_022605594.1:238820-242429 GCF_008692095.1 Etheostoma spectabile | reverse complement strand
TATAACTTTTCACACTTCTGTAAAGACTAACACAAACGTGATCAATTTTGGTCATGCTCTGATTTGGAATTGAATGTGCAGTGCCAATGCCATGCATTGATATTATGGAATTAAAAGCTTTCTAAGGATTTTAAGTCATATCACATTGCTTAACCCACTGCTATTATTCTGACACAACTTTATGTCAAGTTTCCTAAGTTTTTGATTGTTCCAGCCCACTTTAACCGTGGGTGATTGATTAATACTCTCAGTTCAGTCATACCCAGCTGGCCTTATGACAGCAAATATGCCACATGATTACAGAGACAGACTAGCCGTAGTGTGTGTGCTTTGCCTGCATCAACATAATTTGTGTTTTAAGTAGTAACCTTACATAATTGAGGTTGCAGTCATGTTTTTCAAATAAGTGTAATTATCAGGGTAAGTCCGCTGCGGACAATATGCTTGACTGTGTGCCACTTGTAGTTGTTCTTTTCTTTCAAACTTTATTGTGCGTTTCCTTAGTTATTCCTTAGTGTTATAATACTGAATGGTTGCTATCAGGGGGCTGACCTAGCTATAATAAGTCTTTGTGAAGATAGTACACAGCCTCCATTTTACTTCGTATGTCAACCTGCTGTATGTAACTTCTTTCTACAGTATATGTTGTCTTGAAGGGTGTATGCAGTAACATTTTCTTTGTTTTTCTTCAACCTTAACTTGCTGTCTCTCCCACAGTGGTTGCAAACGCTGCATACGCAAGATGGACCACCACTGCCCCTGGGTCAATAACTGTTGGGGAGAAACCACCAAAGTATTTTGTGTTTTCACAGTAAGTTCATGCGGAATGAGTCTGCTATTAAAGGGCGACCAAACTCTTTTGTTATAATCTGAATAGGTTGCCAAAGACCAAGTTTGCCTGGACATAGACGTTGCCCTTAGATTCTTGCTATTTGAAATGGAAACAGTTTTTACATTTTTTTGTATGTGTGTAACACTGTGCAACATTGTACTGCATTAAAACAATGAATAGATGTTGTAATACAGTACAAGCGATGAGAGGAATTCTTTGTAAATACTAGGAGTGTGATCAAGATACCTAGCTGACGAGACGATACACGTGCTTAGGTTCACAAGAATAAATTTTAACAACAATTTTAAAGATCAATTACGAATATGACTGGAAAATTGTCTTTTCATTCAATCAAGTCACTAAATGATCATGACATTGTGAAAGTTTTTTTCCACAAACTCAATGACTGTATACTAACCTCTTCAGACATGATGACTGCAGCATGAGTTTCTAACGTCTAATTAAAGTTGTGTGACTTTCTAGCTTAGTTTCATAAAATAATAAAAATAACAAAATAAACGTCACTTTTTTTAGTCTTTTTTAAATGCAAACCATAATCAAAGTAGGTACTCGCTCATAATCAAGTGGATAGACAGATACTGGGAACGTGGCTACTATTGTGCTTTAGTCTAGTAGCCAGCCCATAGAGCCCCATTGTGAACCCAGAAATGTTGAGTACACCAAAGTTTAGTGCATAAATAGGAAGTATGGGTCCCCATATACAGAAAATGACGGCTGCTAATTTTCTATGTTGAGCAATTGCATAATTAGCATTATTAGCAATTAGCATAATCGTCCAGATTGAAATAGATTTTGAACTTACAATGATTTTCTACTATTAGAGTGGTTAGATGTTGAAATGTAATCAATTCTTGCACTTTCAGACTTCAAAGTGATTCATAACAAATTGGATACATTTAGACATTTCTTATTATTTTAGGACAAACCTTGAGTTATTTTCATGGTTAACACAATCGTACATTTCAGTATCCCTGGGACTCTTGCTCTTTGATGTGAATGTTGATAACCTAAATTGTTTACATTTTTTGAGGTCCGGTCATGTTTTCACGCAAATAAGGTGTGGCCGCTTGTTGTAAAGGAAGGGGCATATTCTAGTTTACTAGAGTACTTTTTTAGTACTTGAAACATTTAAAAGTATGGAACTTAATCATAAAGGGAGTAGTTTCACCAACTAACACGTCTTCCTTAAAGCAGAACGCCGCGTTATTAGCTCATAGCCATCGAACAAGCTAATCACAAACAACCGAAACGTTAAGGACGGATCATTTTTGGTACAACATAACTAAGGTTGTGTGTCGGCAATAAAGTCTGTCTGTACACATCCTCCTGCGCATTTGTAATTTGTGCCATGTGCATATGATATCAGGTTAACGCAAATTATGACTTTTATGACACTGCACATCTGTTCCCTAGACATTTAACGAAAGTCTGTTCACACTCCACTGGAAAGCTAACGTTAGTTTAGTTAACCGCTAATCGGCTAACCGACAGCTTCATCTCATGATGAAGGTGTGTCTAAATGAAAACTATAAGTGTCTTGGACCTTGCTCGACTCACCTCCTGCATATCCTGATACAGTGCTGCCGTACAATTACATACCAGACACATCACTCAGCAGCTTGGCATGAGCTACAGTCATATACCATTTGACGCAGCTTTACAAGATTGCTGCCAGATAAAATGGGGTGACCCACAGCAATGGACATCAGTGTCTCAGACCTGGAAGATGCACTCCCTGATGTCATCATTGGCTCAATTGGGAGCTGATGAATTCACAGGCCTTGAGGATCTGGTAAGAGCATCATTTGCGGACTGGCATCTATTTTCATGGAAAGGCTTGGCCTAAAGGCCATCGAGCCTTCCGTATGGTTATGTATGCTCTTCTCTCATGAATTCTTACAGAAGGAGAAAAGAGTCATCAGCAGATATATAGAATTCTTTGTCGTCTTTGACAATATTTGCAGGTGTCTGCCAGACCATGAGAGACATGGAGAAGCAGGAGAGAGCTCCACAGAGTACCAGCTCTCATTGACTACACCTCTACCTAGTCGAGACAAGTCTGAAAAAACACAGACACAAACAAAGGCTGAGCAAACTCCGTGTACTTTCAATGTAGGAAGTATATCTGATGGTCAGTAACTGACAGCATTGCCACTCATGATGAGGCAGATATATCACTTATAACTTACATGTTGTCAGACCTGGGGCTCAACTGTTCCATTCTCAGTGATACACAGATGTCTTTGTGCTTATGGTTTATTGGTGTTGGAAGCTGGTATCACAACTAACCTACAGATGGAAAAAAGGAATGGCCCTGTTCTCAGCATAAATGCAACTGCAGAGAACCTGGTGTGACCAATGTTGTTCCATTCTGGCCAACCATGCTCTTTCGGGATGTGTTACAACCTAATCCTGTTCGAAGGGTAGGTGTCTGCACTCAAGGCCATGAGAGTCGTACCTAGTAATCTTCTCCACTGTTTTGAGGAGGCAGCAGCCCTAAATTTACAGATCCCAAAGCAACGAGGGCTTTCTTTCTGGCTCTGTACAATCAGAGGAACTCTGTAACCTTGGTACCCGGTATGAAATTTACCGAAAGTGCAAAAGGCCCCCAGCACTGAAGACACTCTCCTTCAGAGCGCAATACGTGCCTTCATGGAAGACGTGCCCCCCTACAGGTACTGCTATAGAAAGCAGCAGACACCGGCTGTGGATAACACCTTATTTGGATGGGACAAGAAGATGGGCCTAAAGGAAGG
>NW_022605594.1:234858-238795 GCF_008692095.1 Etheostoma spectabile | reverse complement strand
TATAACTTTTTCCACACTTCTGTAAAGTGATAAACACAAACGTGATCAATTTTGGTCATGCTCTGATTTGGAATTGAATGTGCAGTGCCAATGCCAATGCATTGATATTATGGAATTAAAGCTTTTAAGGATTTTAAGTCATATCACGATTTGCTTAACCACTGCTATTATTCTGACACAACTTTATGTCAAAGTTTCCTAAGTTTTGATTGTTCCACGCCCCTTTAACCGTGGTGATGATTAATGACTCTCAGTTCAGTCATACCCAGCTGGCCCTTATGACAGCAATATGCCACATGAGTTACAGAGACAGACTTAGCGGTAGTGTGTGTGCTTTGCCTGCATCAACATAATTTGTTTTAAGTAGTAACCTTACATAATTGAGGTTGCAGTCAGTTTTTCAAATAAGTGTAATTATCAAGGGTAAGTCCGCTGCGGACAATATGCTTGACTGTGTGCCACTTGTAGTTGTTCTTTTCTTTCAAACTTTATTGTGCGTTTCCTTAGTTATTCCTTAGTGTTACTAATACTGAATGGTTGCTATCAGGGGGCTGACCTAGCTATAATAAGTCTTTGTGAAGATAGTACACAGCCTCCATTTACTTCGTATGTCAACCTGCTGTATGTAACTTCTTTCTACAGTTTGTTGTCTTGAAGGGTGATGCAGTAACATTTTCTTTGTTTTTCCTTCAACACTTAACTTGCTGTCTCTCCCACAGTGGTTTGCAAACGCTGCATACGCAAGATGGACCACCACTGCCCCTGGGTCAATAACTGTTGGGAGAACCACCAAAGTATTTTGTGTTTTCACAGTAAGTTCACTGCGGAATGAGTCTGCTATTAAAGGGCGACCAAACTCTTTTGTATAATCTGAAGTAGGTTGCCAAAGACCAAGTTTTGCCTGGACATAAGACGTGCCCTTAGATTCTTGCTTATTTGAAATGGAAACAGTTTTTACATTTTTTTGTATGTGTGTAACACTGTGCAACATTGTACTGCATTAAAACAATGAATAGATGTTGTAATACAGTACAAGCAGATGAGAGGAATCTTTGTAAATACTAGGAGTGTGATCAAGATACCTAGCTGACGAGACGATACACGTGCTTAGGTTCACAAGAATAAATTTTAACAACAATTTTAAAGATCAATTACGAAATATGACTGGAAAATTGTCTTTTATTCAATCAGTCACATAATGAATCATGACATTGTGAAAGTTTTTTTCCACAAACTCAATGACTGTATACTAACCTCTTCAGACATGATGACTGCAGCATGAGTTTCTAACGTCTAATTAAAGTTGTGTGACTTTCTAGCTTAGTTTCATAAAATAATAAAAAGTAACAAAATAAACGTCAACTTTTTTTAGTCTTTTTTAAATGCAAACCATAATCAAAGTAGTACTCGCTCATAATCAAGTGGATAGACAGATACTGGGAACGTGGCTACTATTGTGCTTTAGTCTAGTAGCCAGCCCATAGAGCCCCATTGTGAACCCAGAAATGTTGAGTACACCAAAGTTTAGTGCATAAATAGGAAGTATGGGTCCCCATATACAGAAAATGACGGCTGCTAATTTTCTATGTTGAGCAATTGCATAATTAGCATTATTAGCAATTAGCATAATCGTCCAGATTGAAATAGATTTTGAACTTACAATGATTTTCTACTATTAGAGTGGTTAGATGTTGAAATGTAATCAATTCTTGCACTTTCAGACTTCAAAAGTGATTCATAACAAAATTGGATACATTTAGACATTTCTTATTATTTTAGGACAAACCTTGAGTTATTTTCATGGTTAACACAATCGTACATTTCAGTATCCCTGGGACTCTTGCTCTTTGATGTGAATGTTGATAACCTAAATTGTTTACATTTTTTGAGGTCCGGTCAGTTTTCACGCAAATAAGGTGTGGCCGCTTGTTGTAAAGGAAGGGGCATATTCTAGTTTACTAGAGTACTTTTTTAGTACTTGAAACATTTAAAAGTATGGAACTTAATCATAAAGGGAGTAGTTTCACCAACTAACACGTCTTCCTTAAAGCAGAACGCCGCGTTATTAGCTCATAGCCATCGAACAAGCTAATCACAAACAACCGAAACGTTAAGGACGGATCATTTTTGGTACAACATAACTTAAGGTTGTGTGTCGGCAATAAAGTCTGTCTGTACACGATCCTCCTGCGCATTTGTAATTTGTGCCATGTGCATATGATATCAGGTTAACGCAAATTATGACTTTTATGACACTGCACATCTGTTCCCTAGACATTTAACGAAAGTCTGTTCACACTCCACTGGAAAGCTAACTTAGTTTAGTTAACCGCTAATCGGCTAACCGACAGCTTCATCTCATGATGAAGGTGTGTCTAAATGAAAACTATAAGTGTCTTGGACCTTGCTCGACTCACCTCCTGCATATCCTGATACAGTGCTGCCGTACAATTACATACCAGACACATCACTCAGCAGCTTGGCATGAGCTACAGTCATATACCATTTGACGCAGCTTTACAAGATTGCTGCCAGATAAAATGGGGTGACCCACAGCAATGGACATCAGTGTCTCAGACCTGGAAGATGCACTCCCTGATGTCATCATTGGCTCAATTGGGAGCTGATGAATTCACAGGCCTTGAGGATCTGGTAAGAGCATCATTTGCGGACTGGCATCTATTTTCATGGAAAGGCTTGGCCTAAAGGCCATCGAGCCTTCCGTATGTTATGTATGCTCTTCTCTCATGAATTCTTACAGAAGGAGAAAAGAGTCATCAGCAGATATATAGAATTCTTTGTCGTCTTTGACAATATTTGCAGGTGTCTGCCAGACCATGAGAGACATGGAAGAAGCAGGAGAGAGCTCCACAGAGTACCAGCTCTCATTGACTACACCTCTACCTAGTCGAGACAAGTCTGAAAAAACACAGACACAAACAAAGGCTGAGCAAACTCCTGTGTACTTTCAATGTAGGAAGTATATCTGATGGTCAGTAACTGACAGCATTGCCACTCATGATGAGGCAGATATATCACTTATAACTTACATGTTGTCAGACTGGGGCTCAACTGTTCCATTCTCAGTGATACACAGATGTCTTTGTGCTTATGGTTTATTGGTGTTGGAAGCTGGTATCACAACTAACCTACAGATGGAAAAAAGGAATGGCCCGTTCTCAGCATAAATGCAACTGCAGAGAACTGGGTGACCAATGTTGTTCCATTCTGGCCATACCTGCTCTTTCGGGATGTGATACAACCTAATATCCTGTTCGAAGGGTAGGTGTCTGCACTCAAGGCCATGAGAGTCGTACCTAGTAAGTCTTCCCATGTTTTGGAGAGGCAGAAGCCTAAATTACAGATCCCAAAAGCAACGAGGCTTTCTTTCTGGCTCTGTACAATCAGAGGAACTCTGTAACCTTGGTACCCGGTATGAAATTTACCGAAGTGCAAAGGCCCCCCTACTGAGACACTCTCCTTCAGACGCAATACGTGCCTTCATGGGAGACGTGCCCCCCTACAGGTACGCTATAGAACAGCAGACACCGGCTGTGGATAACACCTTATTTGGATGGACAAGAAGGGGCCTAAAAGGAAGGATAGGGAACTGATAGGCCCACCCAGTCATTCAATCCAGTTCCTCCTCCTGCTTGTTAGATGTTGTCAGCTGTGGTTGCAAAGCCGGGTTGAAACCTTGCACACCAGCTCAGTACAGGTCTGGCCTGTACCAGTTATTGTTCCTGCAAAGGCAAAGATGGTATATGCTGCAACATACTTACACAACACCAAGAACACAAAAAGAGGGATTAAGGGTCTGGAGAAGATGACAGAACAGACGAGGATAGTGAAGATGGTGAGGCTGCCTTTTGTTAATTGATTGTGAGGCATAGCAGTTTGCCTGAAGGTGGTAGCCAGTGTGTGCTTTGTGTAGTGC
>NW_022605594.1:234507-234821 GCF_008692095.1 Etheostoma spectabile | reverse complement strand
GGCTGACCCGGTTTGCCCAGACTCAGTTTTAATTCTTGCATTTGGCGGAGTTTTAACTTGGTCCTTGTTGGATCTTGCGACTTGCGGACCAACATGGGCAGCCAGTAGGGCGTTGCCCTAGCGACTTGTGGGGCCTGTCTTATATGGCATGTATAAAGTGTATATTTGTACATAGTTTTTTGATCACACATGGTGATGGGCTTAGGTGATGTCATCTGATTGGGTGTCTTAAAGAGCTACCCCATTAATGTATTGAACAGTTGCAGGATCCAAGTTATGTCAAATACCTTCATTGCTTTTTCCTCCAGAAATAC
>NW_022605594.1:229733-234482 GCF_008692095.1 Etheostoma spectabile | reverse complement strand
TATAACTTTTCACACTTTCTGTAAAGGACCTAACACAAACGTGATCAATTTGGTCATGCTCTGATTTGGAATTGAATGTGCAGTGCCAATGCCATGCATTGATATTATGGAATTAAAGCTTTTAAGGATATTTAAGTCATATCACATTTGCTTAACCCACTGCTATTACTGACACAACTGTTATGTCAAAGTTTCTAAGTTTTGATTGTTCCAGCCCACTTTAACCGTGGTGATTGATTAATGACTCTCAGTTCAGTCATACCCAGCTGGCCCTTATGACAGCAAATATGCCACATGATACAGAGACAGACTAGCGCGTAGTGTGTGTGCTTTGCCTGCATCAACATAATTTGGTTTTAAGTAGTAACCTTACATAATTGAGGTTGCAGTATGTTTTTCAAATAAGTGTAATTATCAGGGTAAGTCCGCTGCGGACAATATGCTTGACTGTGTGCCACTTGTAGTTTTTCTTTTCTTTCAAACTTTATTGTGCGTTTCTCTTAGTTATTCCTTAGTGTTACTATATACTGAATGTGTTGCTATCAGGGGGCTGACCTAGCTATAATAAGTCTTTGTGAAGATAGTACACAGCCTCCATGTTTATTCCGTATGTCAACCTGCTGTATGTAACTTCTTTCTACAGTTATGTTGTCTTGAAGGGTGATGCAGTAACTTTTCTTTGTTTTTCTTCAACACTTAACTTGCTGTCTCTCCCACAGTGTTGCAAACGCTGCATACGCAAGATGGACCACCACTGCCCCTGGGTCAATAACTGTTGGGGAGAACCACCAAAAGTATTTTGTGCTTTTCACAGTAAGTTCATGCGGAATGAGTCTGCTATTAAATGGGCTGACCAAACTCTTTTGTTATAATCTGGATAGGTTGCCAAAGACCAAGTTTTGCCTGGACAATAAGACGTTGCCCTTAGATTCTTGCTTATTTGAAATGGAAACAGTTTTTACATTTTTTTTGTATTTGTGTAACACTGTGCAACATTGTACTGCATTAAAACAAATGAATAGATGTTTAATACAGTACAAAGCAGATGAGAGGAATTCTTTGTAAATACTAGGAGTGTGATAAGATACCCAGCTGACGAGACGATACACGTGCTTAGGTTCACAAGAATGAAATTTTAACAACAATTTTAAAGATCAATTACGAATATGACTGGAAAATTGTCTTTTCATTCAATCAAGTCACTACAATGAATCATGAGCATTGTGAAAGTTTTTTTCCACAAACTCAAATGACTGTATACTAACCTCTTCAGACATGATGACTGCAGCATGAGTTTCTAACGTCTAATTAAAGTTGTGTGACTTTCTAGCTTAGTTTCATAAAATAATAAAAATAACAAAATAAACGTTCAACTTTTTTTAGTCTTTTTTAAATGCAAACCATAATCAAAGTAGTACTCGCTCATAATCAAGTGGATAGACAGATACTGGGAACGTGGGCTACTATTGTGCTTTAGTCTAGTAGCCAGCCCATAGAGCCCCATTGTGAACCCAGAAATGTTGAGTACACCAAAGTTTAGTGCATAAATTAGGAAGTTGGGTCCCCAGTATACAGAAAATGACGGCTGCTAATTTTCCTATGTTGAGCAATTGCATAATTAGCATTATTAGCAATTAGCATAATCGTCCAGATTGAAAATAGATTTTGAACTTACAATGATTTTCTACTATTAGAGTGGTTAAGATGTTGAAATGTAATCAATTCTTGCACTTTCAGACTTCAAAAGTGATTCATAACAAAATTGGATACATTTAGACCATTTCTTATTAATTTAGGACAAACCTTTGGTTATTTTCATGGTTAACACAATCGTACATTTCAGTATCCCTGGGACTCTTGCTCTTTGATGTGAATGTTGATAACCTAAATTGTTTACATTTTTTGAGGTCCGGTCATGTTTTCACGCAAATAAGGTGTGGCAGCTAGCTGTTGTAAAGGAAGGGGGCATAGTCTAGTTTACTAGAGTACTTTTTTAGTACTTGAAACATTTAAAAATGTATGGAAAACTTAATCATAAAGGGAGTAGTTTCACCAACTAACACGTCTTCCTTAAAGCAGAACGCCGGCGTTATTAGCTCATAGCCATATCGAACAAGCTAATCACAAACAACCGAAACGTTAAGGACGGATCATTTTTGGTACAACATAACTTAAGGTTGTGTTCGGCAATAAAGTCTGTCTGTACACGATCCGTCCTGCGCATTTGTAATATGTTTGCGCATGTGCATATGATATCAGGTTTAACGCAAATTAATGACTTTTATGACACTGCACGATCTGTTCCCATAGACATTTAACGAAAGTCTGTTCACCTCCACTGGAAAGCTAACGTTAGTTTAGTTAACCGCTAATTCGGCTAACCGCAGCTTCATCTCAATGATGAAGGTGTGTCTAAAATGAAAACTATAAGTGTCTTTGGACCATTGCTCGACTCACCTCCTGCATATCCTGATACAGTGCTCCGTACAATTACATACCAAGACACATCACTCAAGCAGCTTGGCATGAGCTACAGTCATATACCATTTGACATGCAGCTTTACAAGATTGCTTGCCAGATAAAATGGGGTGACCCACAGCAATGGACATCAGTGGTCCTCAGACCTGGAATGATGCACTCCCTGATGTCATTCATTGGCTCAATTGGGGAGCTGATGAATTCAACAGGCCTTGAGGATCTGGTAAGAGCATCATTTGGCGGACTGGCATCTATTTTCAATGGAAAGGCTTGGCCTAAGGCCATGCGAGCCTTCCGTATGTTATGTATGCTCTTCTCTCATGAATTCTTACAGAAAGGAGAAAAGAGTCATCAGCAGATATATAGAATCTTTGTCGTCTTTGACAAATATTTGCAGGTGTCTGCCAAGGACCATGAGAGACATGGAAGAGCAGGAGAGAGCTCCACAGAGTACCAGCTCTCATTGACTACACCTCTACCTAGTCGAGACAAAGTCTTGAAAAACAAGCACAACAAACAAAGGCTGAGCAAACTCCTGTGTACTTTCAATGTAGGAAGTAATATCATGATGGTCAGTAAAGCTGACAGCATTGCCACTCATGATGAGGCAGATATATCACTTATAACTTACATGTTGTCAGACATGGGGCTTCAACTGTTCACATTCTCAGTGATGACACAGATGTCTTTGTGCTTATGGTTTATTGGTGTTGGAAGGCTGGTATCACAACTAACCTACAGATGGAAAAAAGGAATGGCCCTGTTCTCAGCATAAATGCAACTGCAGAGAACCTGGGTGACCAATGTTGTTCCATTCTGGCCATACATGCTCTTTCGGGATGTGATACAACCTAATATCCTGTTGCGAAGGGGTAGGTGTCTGCACTCAAGGCCATGAGAGTCGTACCTAGTAAGCTTCTCCACTGTTTTGGAGAGGCAGAAGCCATAAATTTACAGATCCCAAAAGCAACGAGGGCTTTCTTTCTGGCTCTGTACAATCAGAGGAACTCTGTAACCTTGGTACCCGGTATGAAATTTACCGAAAGTGCAAAGGCCCCCCTACTGAAGACACTCTCCTTCAGACGCAATACGTGCCTTCATGGAAGAGACGTGCCCCCCTACAGGTACGCTATAGAACAGCAGACACCGCTGTGGATAACACCTTATTTGGATGGGACAAGAAGATGGGCCTAAAGGAAGGAGAGGAACTGATTATGCCCACCCAGGATTCAAGTCCAGTTGCTCCTCCTGCTCTGTTAGATGTTGTCAGCTGTGGTTGCAAAGCCGGGTTGAAACCTTGCACACCAGCTCAGTACAGGTCTGGCCTGTACCAGTTATTGTTCCTGCAAAGGCAAAGATGGTATATGCTGCAACATACTTACACAACACCAAGAACACAAAAAGAGGGATTAAGGGTCTGGAGAAGATGACAGAACAGACGAGGATAGTGAAGATGGTGAGGCTGCCTTTTGTTAATTGATTGTGAGGCATAGCAGTTTGCCTGAAGGTGGTAGCCAGTGTGTGCTTTGTGTAGTGCGGCGGTGAGGCCCTCTTGGTTAGCCTTGCGTCTGGTGGGCTGACCCGGTTTGCCCAGACTCAGTTTTAATTCTTGCATTGGCGGAGTTTTAACTGGTCCTTGTGGATCTTGCGACTTGCGGACCAACATGGCAGCCAGTAGGGCGTTGCCCTAGCGACTTGTGGGGCCTGTCTTATATGGCATGTATAAGTGTAATTTGTACTAGTTTTTGATCACACATGGTGATGGGCTTAGGTGATGTCATCTGATTGGGTGTCTTAAAGAGCTACCCCATTAATGTATTGAACAGTTGCAGGATCCAAGTTATGTCAAATACCTTCATTGCTTTTTCCTCCAGAAATACATAACAATCAGCCAAACAAAGATTCATAATTTATCCAAAAAGCAATGGATATTCAAAAGTATCAGGAGGGGATTCAGCTTCACTGCACCCTAAAAACAATACATCAACATTCACAAGAGCACTCATGATTCTGAAATTTAAGATTGTGTTTACCAAAAAAAAAAAGCTATAATTATGCCTGAAAGTAATCAGAATTTGCCTAAATAATTTACAATCTGTACTAAGATTAGCTCTTTAAAATCTGACAATACCAGAAATGAAATCAGCATCCTATAAAACCTCTAAAACCAATCACATATTGTAGAAATTGGCCATACAGTGCAAAATATGTGGTCAACATATGCAAATTAGCATCCAGCAGTTTATGTATACTGGGGACCCATACTTCAC
>NW_022605594.1:228479-229723 GCF_008692095.1 Etheostoma spectabile | reverse complement strand
TAAAACTTTGGTGTACTCAACATTTCCGGGTTCACCTAGTTGGCTACTAGACTATTCTCTATCCTCTGTGCATCTCTAAGTGTAGCTTTAAAAAAATAATTTAATGTTTCATAAAATGCACAAATAGTCTTTATTTTCCCCAAAAAGTAAATACACTAAGTGTGGCATAGAGGATGAGGGCCAAACTTTACTGAGAAGGGCTGTGATGTAACACGTGCACAACATGACCCATGCTGTGTCTTTTTTCTTATTTTTCAATCAAATTTCTGCTTGAATTCCAGACTTTCTCTTACTGGCGCTGCTTTACAATTGTGTCACCTCCACAAGAAATATCTGCACAATTTAATATTGCAAGATCTCATTGGACAGACCTCGTCACACCTCTAGTAAAATCTCTGTTTGCAGTTAGTGTATGTAATGAACGGTCCTTTATTGTGTCTTTTTTTTTTTAACCTAGATGTACATTGCACTCGTCTCCTTCCACGCTCTCCTCATGGTGGTCTTCCATTTCCTCTACTGCTTTGAAGATGATTGGACAAGTGAGTGTTTTTTTTTATTAAACCTATGTAGCTCTTAATAGGTCCAAGCCCAAGTCTGGAAGAAATGGCGATAGCAAAGCTATGCTGTTTGCAGAGCAGGGCTGTGGAACCCTATTCTTCTTCTCAGAAGTAATTAGTTTTCATTATTAGGGATTCAAGCCCGAGGGGGCTGGGAACCGCGGTAGCAAAGCTACGCAGTTCACGCAGCAGGGCTGCGGAACCCTACGGAGCCCCGGAAGTGACATGGAGGAGAAAAAAAAGAGAATTTGACAAAAAAAACATCAATCAATCAATCAAAATTTATTTATATAGCACTTTACAACTATCTGCAGGTATCCAAAGTACTTAACAAAATAAATAAAATCACAACATACAATGGAAAGAGAGAAAGAAACAAAAGAATGAAATTGTCACACCACTGCTACGTATTAAAAGCAAGACTGAACAGATATGTTTTGAGTTTGGACCTGAAAAGAGTGACATCTGTAACAGTACGTATATCAGGGGGTAACTTGTTCCAGAGTCTTGGGGCAGCAACTGCAAAAGCCTGATCACCCCATCGCTTATACCTGGATCTTGGGACTTCTAAAACCAACTAATTTGAGGACCGCAATGACCAGTTGTGTTCCCGCACAGTTAAAATTTCAGACAAATACTCTGGGGCGAGATCGTTTAAAGCTTTAAAAACAAACAATAAAATCTTAA
>NW_022605594.1:228391-228469 GCF_008692095.1 Etheostoma spectabile | reverse complement strand
AAAACGCACCGGGAGCCAATGCAGGGTGTAGAGAACTGGTGTGATGTGTGCACGTCTAGATGTATTTGTTAAAAAGTG
>NW_022605594.1:228307-228381 GCF_008692095.1 Etheostoma spectabile | reverse complement strand
TTTTGCACAAGTTGAAGACGTGAGATGGATGTCTGGTTCAGACCAACATAGAGGGCATTACAGTAGTCCAACCT
>NW_022605594.1:228055-228297 GCF_008692095.1 Etheostoma spectabile | reverse complement strand
AAAGCATGAATGGCCTTTTCTAGGTCGTGCCTGTTCAGAAAGGGCTTAACTTTAGCCAGCAGGCAAAGCTGTAAAAAGCTCATTTTAACCACATTACTGATTTGCTTATCAAATTTCATGCTGCAGTCAAAAGTAACCCCCAAGTTTTTGTATAGATGTAGATCTTGTGCAAGATGCTAGAGCTCCCAAACTCAAAACTGAGCCATTCTGCATGCCTGGAGTACTGAAAATAATACACTCTG
>NW_022605594.1:227625-228045 GCF_008692095.1 Etheostoma spectabile | reverse complement strand
ATTCAAATTAAGAAAATTGTTTAAAAGCCACAACTTAATATCAGCGATAATAATAATAATAATAATAATAATACAGCTTAGCAGGGAGTTTAGTGCAACACTGTCATTTGCTTTCATAGGCAAATAGATTTGCAAATCGTCTGCGTAACAATGAAATGACAGGTTGTGCTTCCCTATAATCGCCCCTAAAGGCAGCATATATAAAGAAAACAGAATAGGGCCAAGAATGGATCCCTGTGGTACCCCACAAGAGAGAGGAGCAACTGACGAGGAGAGGTCCCCAATCATAACAGAAAAGCTCCTATTTGAAAGATAGGAGCTGAACCATTTGAGTGCCAAGCTTCTGATGCCTACGCAATTCTCATGGCGCGAGAGGAGGACTGCGTGGTCCACTGTATCAAACGCCGCTGTGAGGTCCAA
>NW_022605594.1:227050-227615 GCF_008692095.1 Etheostoma spectabile | reverse complement strand
ACAGTAGGATTCCCGGCATCTACGGACAAGGCAATGTCATTATGTACCCTCAACAGTGCAGACTCAGTGCTGTGACGGGATCTAAAACCAGATTGAAATTTTTCAAAAACACAATTCAGTTGTAAAAAGACTTGTAACTGTATAAAAACATTTTTTTTAAACCTTTGAAAGAAAAGGCAGATGAGAGACTGGTCTAAAATTGGACAGCACTGTGGGGTCAAGATTAGGTCTTAAGTAGGTCCGGACCACAGCATGTTTAAAGGCAGCTGGGACAGAACTAAAGTAAGACAGGAATAAAAAGAGTAAGAAGACCTCCCCCAATGGTATTAAAAACCTCCTTCCCATTTGGCGAGGACAATGTCTAGGGACAGTTGGTAGGTTTCATGTGTTGTACAACCTCACTAAGTAACGTCAGAAAAATTGGCTTAAATTCGCCAAACACAGCTGAGTGTATAGGAGAAGCAGGTAAAAACACCTTAAAATTAGCACTGGTGATCTTCCTAATAGAGGCTACTTTGTCAATAAAGTAACCAAGAAATTTCTCACATGTACTGATTGACACATC
>NW_022605594.1:226847-227040 GCF_008692095.1 Etheostoma spectabile | reverse complement strand
GAGGAGCATGGATTTATGACTGAGTTAATAGTGTAAATAACACTGTTGGTTCATGGCAACTGCTAGCTATGACAGAAGAGAGGTGCTGCATCTTTGCCACCTTCACAGCATTCTGGTTTGTGGATAGACTGTTCCTTAATATACCCAGTGACACGTGTAAATTGTCTTTCTTCCATCTTCGTTCAGCTTGTCT
>NW_022605594.1:226403-226837 GCF_008692095.1 Etheostoma spectabile | reverse complement strand
CTAAGGGCTCTTGTGGTGTCATTTAGCCAGGGGTCCGCCTTAGGTTTAACGGCTTTAATCCGATAAGAGGCAATAGATTCTAAGATGTCAGTGCATGTGGAATGGAACAGAGAGAGAATGTTATCTGGGGAAGAGGGAAAGACCAGACCATTCTTTACATAGAACTGAGCCCACAAACACAGATGCAAACTCTCCAGCTGTACAACGTCCGCTAAAAACTCAGAAAATTCACTGATAAAATTCTTGTTGAGTTTTGGTGGGCGATAAACAACTGCACACAACACAGGAGAATCCAGATCAACCACAAACAGCTGAAGTTCAAAACTATTATAACTAAGTGCAGATAATGACCTGCATCTGAACTTGTCTCTGAAGAGAGTGGCCAGCCCACCACCTCGACCTGACATTCTGGGAGAGTTGAGGAAAGAACAGCT
>NW_022605594.1:224118-226393 GCF_008692095.1 Etheostoma spectabile | reverse complement strand
GGGGGGGAGGAGCTCCGAGAAGGCGCTGTCATCACCTTGTTTCAGCCAGGTTTCCGTCAACAACAGAAAGTCCAGGTCATTGGACGTAAAAAAGTCATTCAATATAAAAGTCTTATTTGTGAGAGATCAAGTATTGATCAGCGCCATGCGAATTGGGCGCCTTTCAGTCTTTTGGGAAGCACAACTGAGCTGGCGGAGATTCCCGTGCACACAGCCTTGCTTGAGGCGCTTCCTGTTCCAGCAGCGGGGAGACGGGCACTCGGAGTCCGGTCCAGTCTGCCGGAGCCACCGGTAACTGCATACCGGAGAATGCCGTAGGTTGCAGCTGATGAACTCCACGGAAGATCGGACACATGGATGGCCCAGATCGCAGATGGAGGATGATGCCAGGTATGCTCTGAGCCTGACACGTACTCCTCCTCTCTTGCCGCGTCTCCTGCGGCGCTTGTTGCGGAGCGGCAGACAGGGCTGACGCCGTAGGTAGGCCGGAATGGACGCCAGGAAGGGCGGTGGCGGCGTACCTGACTGACCGTCATGTACTGGGGACAAGCACTTTTGCGAGATCTCGACTTTGTTTTGCGAGATATTGAGTTTTATATGCAAGCTCTTGCAAATCCAAAAAACAATAAGGCTAACTTAGCACAACATGATACATCACGCAATACATCAATTTTATTTTGATAAGCTTTAGTAATTAATATGTGCCAAAGTGAAATGTTACAATTGACATTGTTGTTGACTGTTGATGTCATCTCCTTTGCCTCCTTAGTTTGTGATATTGAACACGCGCATTTCTACTTATACGTTTTTTTTGCCATATGGTTTTTGCAATGCGCGAAACCAACTTCTACCTGGTACGTAGCATCTCCAAAAGGCCCTGACAAAAAAAGTTCAAAGAATTTTGCTGCGTTATGCACATATGACGACCAAACAAATTTTCCTATGTAGCTACCAAACACATATCATACCATATCTTGGCCGAATTAAATGTTATTAGCAAAAGACTTTAAAGGATTGTTCATGGTCCCACTCCGATGCTCTGTACCAAATTTGGCGAGGATTGGCCATTAGGGGGCGCTATAATCAATATTCATTTGTTTTGGCCGATTAATCAATTTATTTAAGTGGGACATTTGCGATTGCAATACCATAGTAATGCTATTGACACCAAACCTGGGATGCTTGTTCAGCATGCCTCTCTGAAGCTCTTTACCAAATGCAGCAAAGATCGGCCATTAGGGTGTGCAGTAGCCAATGTAGACCAGTTTCTGCCCTTTTACTCAATCAATGTTAATGGGATATTTGCAACGGCAACGTACTGCAGACCTTATGGCTTACACCTCTCAACGTTTGCCTCCCTACCGTTAAACTTAGGGTCTGGCTTTCACGCGCTCCCCTGGTCGTCAGGGGCAACTGGAGCCGGAAGGCTTAGACCCCAGTCATAACTGCTTGCAGTTTTTCCCTTTATTCCTCAAAAGAAAAGCTTTTAATTTAGTAGGCCTACTCAAAACTGGAGTTCTAAACTGACAAACTTCCTTTAAAATGTTTGTGGCATTATATATCATTATATACCATTAAAATAAAACAATGTTTTACTTTATAAAGAAACATTTATTATTATCAACATTGATTTATGTGTCTATATCCACTATATCCACTATCTCCTTGTATAGGCTTTAGAAACACATGCATTTTTTTGTCATGATCATGGCAGACAACCCAAAAGAGAATCCTTCATACATTATAATAAACAATAAGTAAAAATACAGCACAGTGAGAATAATATATTGGGTCCTCTCCACAACTAACTAATAGATGACATTGTGAAAACTCAACATTCCTGCTGGACTCTAGGGTTGCTTCCTCTTCATGATGTACTGTAAAGGATCTGGGCTGCATAGCAAGCTGTGAACCCTTTACAAGTTGATTTTGATCAGCACATAAGCAGACACCATGCAAGCCATATTTTCATTATTGTGTCTTGTGTTAAAGTGCACTTACTAAATGTGAATCTAAAGGCCTTAACACTCCATAAACCTGTTTGTTTGCCATCCTGGTGTCAGACTGTCCTACAAAGGGTAGACAGTCGACTCACGAGACGATACACGAGATTGGGTTCAACTAATTTAAATTACTAATTACTATTATTTAAAGAAAACTTCAATGAAGAAATATGACTGTAAAAATAGTCTATTCAATCAGAAGTCATAAAATGATAAACGAGTGTGAAATGTGGAGCATCTGTCGTAGGGATGATCCGAGTACTCGGCTGAAA
>NW_022605594.1:212290-223079 GCF_008692095.1 Etheostoma spectabile | reverse complement strand
TAATGCTGTACTCGCTCATCCCTAATCTGTCGTGTATGTTGGAAACCTCTTTGTGCCATTTATTTCATATTGATTGGCATGTGTTTTACTTTTTTTTGTGCCCTGTGTGTTTTTATTCATAAATTGCATGTGTGTTTTTAATCATTGACTATTCTGGGTCTATTGTTTATTGTGGGGCTAAATACTTACACACAACTAGTCATTGACAGACCCCGCCCCCTTCCTCTGACATTGGCAGCGCTGCCCAGATTAATGGACTGATTCAGGACAGGTGTGGGTGGAACGTGCCTGGACTAATGATTGATTGAGGGCAGTTGTGGGAGGAACGAGAAGAGTGTAAAAGAGACAGTCGAGAAGCAAAAGAAAGCAAAGCACTGCCTTAACCAGGGGAGAACAGAAGGAAGGAAGGCACGCAGGAAGCCAGAGGACACACGATCGCCGTGGTTGGTCACAGCAAGTACAGCCAGACAAGTGGTGGGTGCAGATCGGAGTCCAACGCATTAAGGGAGTGCGAAGCAGCAGAGGAATGCAGATATTCAAATACGACCATGGCGACAGCTGCAACCATGATTTTGGTGCCTCCCTAATCCAAGGAGACATGCTTAACATGTCCACGTTTGAGACTAATTATCCGCCATTACATATTCCATATGGTTACCGTTCCATATATAACCAAGGTTACCGTGTAACAAAGCATTTCATTGCAGCAGTATCCATTCATAGCATTTGAAGACGAGGAGAACATTTCTCATTGTTTACTTTCATTAACAGTAAAGTTAGACTTTGAGGTCCGCTTCCCGTCTCATTTAAAAAAAGACAGAGAAAGGGAGCCATCTGAGTAAGTCAGTGCCACACTAAACTGCAGGCTGTAGCTGTGTGGGTGGGTCTCGGGCGAGAGGAAGGGAGGGAAAAGAGTGGCGGTACCCTCTAACGTTATTTTGTCTTTTCAATTTTTGAGATTATTTTATGGGCATTTTTAGGCCTTTATTTGTTTGGACAGCTGAAGACATTAAAGGGGAGAGAGAGAGGGGGGAATGAGCAAAGAGCCGGAGTTTTAACCTGATTGACTTGCAATTTGGTCGATAAAAAGGTAAAAAGACTTTGCCAAAGCTGAATTGCAAAGCTTTTGCGCTTTTGTCCGGTGTGAGCTTGGCTAGGTGTCCAATTCTACTGTCGCAAAACAGGTAGTTGTTTGTAACTCAAGGGTTCCTAATCTGTTCCGTTGTGTGATGAAATCTTCATCTGAATACGTAGTGTTACACCCTGCCTACACTAAAATGTTATTAAATGAATTACATCCCAATCATTAACTAAACCATGTAGAAAGACTAATAAAGCGTCCAGCGTATGATTTTAATAGTGTGTCAGTCAGTCGTAAGGGTCTACATAATCTGTGCAGCCAGCATTACAGTGTAGCCTATATTTGTAAATGGTTGCAATACCTGTTGTTATCTGTTTTGTTATAACCAGTCCCTCCAGGATTTCGCTGCCTTTTTGAGATTGTTGTGGCCCAAAATGCCGATTTTGCTGGAGCTTTTGTAAAAAAATTGCTATAAAATTTGCCATGTCTTTTGTATGTTTGTGGACTAACGAGAGGAACCGCATGACCATTACCACCTTAACCCCTGTGTGGTGTTCGGGACTGTGGGACCCGTTTTCATTGTTTGCTAAATAAAAAGTATGCTATTTACTATTTCTTCCAACTCACTGCAATGAAACTTAACTGTGTTCTCCCTCTACTGGGCCTGCTTTGTGGGCCTGCTGTGTGTGTGTGTGTGTGTGTGTGTGTGTGTGTGTGTGTGTGTGTGTGTTGTTTGTGTGTGTGTGTGTGGTGTGTGTGTGTGTGTGTGTGTCTGTGTGTGTCTGTGTGTGTCTGCGTGTGTCTGTGTCTGTGCTGCGTATATGTGTCTGTGTGTCTTTGCATCTGTACAGTATGTGTGCATGTCTGAGTCTGTTAGTTACGTTTACAGTCAGTGCATCCAATCGCACTATCAGGCATGTCTTTTTCACTTCAAATCACCAACTTTTGTAAAGTAAAACTGGCGACGTCCTGGAAAAATGATTATCTTACTAGGTTTTGTTGCTAGGAGACTGATGTTCTTGCCCACCAGCTAGTAGTTGTGACGTCACATGCAAAGTATGAATTCAGGGGCTGCATCCTTCGGAGGTCGGAACCTTCGAAGTTTATCCTTCAAGTCCCCCGAAGGCCGAACCAGCGGTTTCCAAAATGAGACTGTCTAGTCTTCGGAGCATTTCTTGTTTACGTCAATGGACGGTTCCGGCTTTTTCTTTGCGTCGAAGTGCTGCTCGTTTCGCCTAGCAACCTTGACAGCTGCAGCTGATTACCGGGGCCAAACAGCGAGGAGACCAAAGAGAGGTAAAATAAGATAGGCGAAAGTAGTTAGATTAAACAGTAATGTTAATATATTAACGTTAAAGCAGTTTCATGCTTCTTCCTTACAAAATAATTATATTTATTTAAAAGGAGAAGGCACAGAGACATGGATAGGGTGCCACTATCGAGACCCTGGTGTATTGTTCTTGCTGGCAAATGGGACATCGTACAGTGTGGTCTCCAGAGTGATTGGGATGCTTCGATCCACCGCATCGTTGTCAGTCACTGAGGAGGTGCTGGCCATTCGCCATCAGATCATCTACCTCCCAAAGACCCCCAGAAGACCTGGAGGCAATGTCTCATGGGTTTGCAGGGTTGGCGAGACACCGAGCCTTCAGGAAAGCAGCTGGGGCAATCTACGGCTGCCATGTCCGCATCAAGCCACCAGGTGGCCCTGTGTGTGATACCGGTGGTCACTCTACCATCCTCTAGGGCACTTCCTCCTTGCCGACTGTAGGTTACCCATGCCTCCAAAATCCACTCCTCCTCATCACTCCCAACAGGATGCCTGAACAAGGTGTGGGAGCCCAGCGCTTCAGCATCCCTCCCTCCTGGGCATGCTCTATTATAGAGCGTGCTTTTGGGTTGATGAAGACCAGGTTTCCGGGCCATACTGCAAGCGCTGAAGGTGTACTACTCCTTTGTACCTTACGTAAGTACTTACTTACAAGTGTTTTGTTATATATGTATATATGAGGTATACATTTTCCAAATTATGTTTTATGAATGCATTTTTTAACCATTTTAGATCATAATATCGTGTGTCATCCTCCAAAACATTTGCCTTGGGGCTGGTGACATTATGGTCCTGGAGGATGAACCTAAGAAGGATGTGGCAGAGGATGAGGGGGAGATTGATCTGGAGGCAGTAAGTGGTGCTCCCTGATGTAACCAGCTGACTGCAGAGGTGTTATTTTTAACAGGCAAGCGTTATAATAAAGAATTATAAAGCTATTATTCCTATTTAAAATTTTTTTTTTGCAGAACTTCAGTTCAACTTTATTTATCTCGAGACACTTTACAGATAGAGTAGGTCTAGACCACACTCTATATTATTTACAAAATTAAATTACAAAGCCCCAACAAATCTACTAATTCCCCCAAGAATAAGTAATTAATATGTGTGAGAGTGGCGAGGAAAAACTCCTTTAGGAAGAAACCTGAGACAGACCTAGGCTCTTGTTAGACGGAGTCTGACGGTGCCGGTTGGGGGTATGGTGCACAGTGGCAATAATAGGCACAATAAAGGTAATGGAACAATGACTACAAATGGTAATAGTAGTTACGAGTAGTTACGAGGTTTAGTGTGGCATAGCAGAGAATAGGTGGACGTAGCGGGATGCAGCAGGGTATAGCAGTGCAGCAGGACCACGACAACTGCTGCCACCAGATCTTGTTGTAAACTCGCCAGAACTAGGTTAGTAACAAGCATTTCTGGGACATGATGCACACAAATGGAAAGGGAGAGGCGAGAGCAGCTCTTATCAAAGAGGAGAAGAGTTTTCAGGTTATTAAATGTAGTGACGGTTTCTGCTTCCCAACCCAGATTGGGAGCTGGTTCCACAGTTGATAGCTGAAGGCTCCCAACCTACTTTTATGGACTCTAGGAAGTGGCTCTGAATTCTGAGAGCATAGTGCTCTGGTGGGACAATAAGGCACTAAGAGCTCTTCTAGATATGTTGGTGCTAGACCGTTTAGAGCTTTGCAAGTCAGAAGAAGGATTTTAAATTCAATCCTGGAATTTTACAGGAAGCCAATGCAGAGAAGCTAATACAGGAGAAGTATGATCGCTTTTCTTAGTTCTTGTCACGTGCTGCAGCATTCCGGATCACCTGGATAGTCTTAAGGGACTTATTTGAGCAACCTGACAGTAAGGACTTACAGTGGTCCAGCCTAGAAGTAACAAATGCATGGACTAGTTTTTCAGCATCGTTTTGAGACAGGACGTTCCTAATTTTGGCAATGTGACGAAGATGAAAAAATGCAGTTCTTGAGGTTTGGGCGTTAAAGGATATATCCTGATCAAAAATATCTCCTAGATTTCTGACAGTAGTGCTGGAGGACAGGGCTTATCTGGATAGCTCTATCTTTAGATAATGAAGTTTGGAGGTGTATAGGGCCCAGCACAATAACTTTGCACAGTTTTGTGCAGTGTTCCCAATGCATTGATATTATGGAATTAAAAGCTATTCTAAGGATTTTAAGCATTATTCACTTTGGTAAACCACTGCTATTATTCTGAACACAACTGTACTTTTAAGTTTTTGTGAGATTTGTTTTAATTTGCGGGTTTGTGAGTTATACCAAGGTGCTAGTCCTTTCCTTCATCATCTTCTTTTGAGAGGAGCAATAGAGTCTAAAGTCTCCATAGGCAGGTCGTAGCACTGTTTACAAATTTATCAATTTGGGAGGGACTAAAGTTAACATAAAGGCCCTCTGTTATTAAAGCATGACATTGAGTTGCTGAGTTAAATGTTGTAGGAATATCTTCTTTAAATGTAGCAATAGCGCTGTCAGATAGGCATCTAGTGTAGAAGCTTTTTGTCTAATTTAGTGTAGTCTGGTAGTAGGAATTTGAAAGTTATAAAAAAAAAAAGTCTGATAATACCAGATTCTGCAGAAATATTATTAAATCCTCAATTTCAATGCCAGGTGTCAGCACAAGGTCAAGGATGTGCTTAAAACAATGTGTGGCCTTATGCACACTTTGACTGAAACCAGTTGAATCTAATAATGAGTTGAAAGTAGTACTAAGGCTATCTTTTTCAACATCCACATGGATATCAAAAACACCTATGATAAGTACTTTGTCTGATTTTAAGGACTATGCATGCTAAATACTGAGAATTCAGATAAAAATTCGAAATACGGTCTTGGAGCTCAGTAAATAACAATGAATATAACTGGTTGTAATGTTTTCCGTGTCGGATGTTGAAGATATGTAACAATGCTGCCTATTAAAAATATTTCATGGTAAGAGATATCAAGTGTGAAATAAAGCTGTGAAGTAATATTTTCTGTCTTTTAGTAATTTATTACACATCATAGTGACATGGCAGCCAATTGACTCTGTGGACGATCCGGTGGAGAGATGAATCCCAAAAAACCTCTGGAGACCACCTATACCCTGTATGATGTCCCACTCCTGGACAAAGACACTTGGGTCTTTAATGTGTCACCCTGTCCAGGCCCAGCACCACCACCAGGGACTCCTGCTCAGCTATGTATATAGGAATTAAAATCACTAAAGGTCCAAGCCCGAGGCTGTAGGAACTGGGTTGCAAAGCTACGCGGTTCACACAGTATGGCTGTGGAACCCATGTACGGTGGCACCCTCCCACTGTACATGGTGGAAGGGTGTCATTTTCAGGACTGGTCCTTAACCCTGCATTGACCTACGGTTCAGCAATGTATCCACTTTCACCACTAAGTGGCACTATAGCAGAAAAAAACATGTTTGGTTTTTTAACTCCCAGACCATACACACATTCAAAAACCATATATCATCGTGTTCCATGGATCAAACTGAGTATCCTGATATAGGCCACGCCCATTTATGCCTGTGCGACCGATCTGCACAAAACTTGGCACGTAGCATCTCCAGACTGACCTGACAAAAATTTATCAAAAGAATTATTTGTATAAAAATTGCGCATATTACGCACAATCAAACTTGTGTAGCTAACTTTGAAAATACCAATTTAACCAAATAAAATGTTCCGTATTTATATAGCGCTTTTCTAGTCTTAACTACTCAAAACGCTTTTACATCATACAGGAAACATTAACACTTACACTGTGGCAGAGACTGCCGTACAAGGTGCCACCTGCTCATCAGATAAACACTCACACATTTTCACACGCATCGGGGACAACTTGGGGTTCAGTGTCTTGCCCAAGGACACTTCGACATGGGACTGCAGGGCCAGGGATTGAACCACAAACCTTCCGATTAGTAGGCAACCGCTCTACCACTGAGCCACAGCCGCCCATGCTATCAATGCAACTTTAGATTTGTGTTTGCCATGACTATCTGGAGGTCCCCCACAC
The DNA here is from genome assembly GCF_008692095.1 of Etheostoma spectabile. Classification (NCBI taxonomy): domain Eukaryota; kingdom Metazoa; phylum Chordata; class Actinopteri; order Perciformes; family Percidae; genus Etheostoma; species Etheostoma spectabile. Next base: position 216,634 of record NW_022605594.1, on the reverse strand, counting down.
AGATTTTTTAATTGGCCACTAGGGGGCGCTACAAGTACAAAAAGTACTATACTATACTCTGTAATTCCCACAAAAGCAAGCATTTAGTGCGACAGTGGCGAGGAAATACTTCCTTTTAGGAAGAAACCTCAGACAGACCCAGGCTCTTGATAGGCGGTGTCTGATGGGGCCGGTTGGGAGTGTAATGCATAGTTGCAGTCAAAATAAAAGATAATGGAACGGTGACTAGAAATAGTAGTAATGAATGTCTTTATTATAAAGTTGCCGGTGTTGATCCTGATGGGGGACTTCAGATCCCAGAGTTCTTGGGGGCAGGGGGGAGGGAGAGAGGGAGGGTGTTGAGCTTCCTGACAGCCATAATGTGAACTGTCCCTGTGTATTAAAGGAACCAATAAACAAATTAACATTCATATGCTTTTGTCTCAATTAACGTTACCACTTTATGTAACGTTGCAACTGTTTATTTATCTGCTATACAGATACTCTAAAATATGTATTTATGTAACAGTAAGGAAAAGCAAATAACGCTTAGCGATATGTTACCATTACAATACTAATACTTATAAACTGGAATATTAATTCTAATTCAAATACAAGCCAGTTCAATTTTTATAACAATGGCTATATTTGACATCTACACAGTTAATGTTTTGCCTGAAATATTATCAGAAGTTAATTTAATGATGAAATATTACAAAAATTGTGGGTGAAAAAAGAACTTTGTCAGCTGCCTTTCTGCTGAATGCCAAAATGAATGCTGGGAATCCTGGCTACAACATCCTCAGAATTCTGTAAAAGAAGGCCACATTTGTGGGCTGCTTTTGAATGAGCCTTCGAAAAAAAAAAAATGAAATGGGACAGCCTTTGTCACGCTGGTATGACGCCATCAGACACAGCTACAGTTATTCTACCACCTACTGGCAACAAGAAGTAAGCCTGCCGAAAATCATCAATTTAAACGATGTGGTTTTTGATATACAGCAACGTGACACAAAAAGTGTGTTGTGCTGATGTTTGATGTTTCGCCATGTTTGTGAAATTACATTGAGCCGAGAAATGTGATTTTAAAACCTGTGATGTCACCATAATGTAAAGTCTATGGGACGAATGTGAACTCGCAGGCAGGGCCAGCAAGATAAACACTACTGCGCATGGTCAGTGGCCACATCTAACGGAAGTAAACTTGGAGCTTGGCAACTTTTTGGGGGGATGCGCCACTGAGCAACTCCCACGAATAAACGGGGCACCGCCGTTAACGTTGCATACAGGTCTTATAATTCATGCCTACTACCAACTACCCTTCCCTCTTAACTGATTAACACCCTCAAAAGTTGACAAGTGGACACACCTGTTGAGATAACTGTTTCACTGCTTAACATCCTAATTGTAATGTTGCAGATGGGTTAACAGTAAAGTGCAATTGGTTGTTTTTATTGTAGTGTACAATTTTTGGCACTTCATTTCTCTTCCTCCATGTCTTTTCATCTCCCAGAGTGCAGTTCCTTCTCTCCTCCAGCAACAGTCATCCTCCTCATACTCCTGTGCTTTGAGGGTCTCCTCTTCCTCATCTTTACCTCTGTGATGTTTGGCACCCAAGTCCACTCCATCTGTACAGATGAAACCGTAAGTGATCCATTTAGTGACCCACAATCCTTGTTCCTCCTAACTATCTCCTTCTGCTTTTCTCTGTGCTGCCACCCTTTGCATTTAACATTGTTTTTTTTCAACTGTAAATGGCTAAGCCTGCATGTAGAATAAGGTGCAGCAAATTCCCTGCAAGTGATAACTTTGACTTAAACACTAACTTTTTGGCATGTACTTACTTTTCAGGCAAACAACTTCAGTATTATAACATATTAAATTCGTGGTGTCTGTGACCACAAATCTGTCTGATATCAAGGATTGCTCAAAACAGCCACTGATCATTGTAAGCTTCTTATTTTCTGCACTAGGACAGGCGTAGCAACAGTAACTACCCTTGTTATACCCCTACTGGTTTCCACACCGACTGGTTGTGGCCTGCCTCTGTCACCACCATCTACTGTCTTTTATTTTTTTGTAGGTGGCTGGGATGTGGTTCTTACTTAAACAAACATTTTTGCGGCAATAGATTTGGTAAACGATTTGAAAATTGCCAGGAATATGTTTGTGATTGTGAGACGAATCTGGTGACAGTGGCAGGCCACAACGGGAGCTGTTAGGTGAACACAACATAGGGAAACCAGTTGGTGTGGAAACCAGTAGGGGTATAACACCCCTTTTATACGAAGACTGAGGTGCAAACTCTAGTTAACACATTTAATGTGCGTAGGAGTTGGGATTAGGGGTGGGCAAAAAACATTTTGCAAATTTTTTTCAGGCTGAATCAAAAAAAAGTTTAGTTTTTAAGGTTTTTAATAAGCTAGTTTCTGATTTGTACAAAAAAAACTAAAATGTTATCTGAACACCACACTAGTCCATTCTCAAATGTAACACTTAAAGTTTCTTCAAAAACTTATTAGTTACTTTTCAGAATATTTAGTGTTACTTTTCAAATAGTCAGGATTGACTAATGTAAGGCATGGCAGAAGTTCTGCCAGATATCCCTCAATGTCCGCTATAATTGTGTTTACATTCTAAACTCTGGTCAATTCGATGAACAGCAAGTTTTGAAGAAGATTTGGATCACGCAACAAGGCAGGCCTGCTTGGTTCTTTCGGGAAATAATTAAAAAAATAAATAAATAAAAACAATTTACAAAGAATATGTTTACGGCATTTACTCTCTAACTGGGACATTTTGGGACCTATTGGCCGGGAGGGATTTAGGCAAAATACACATGTCGATTTACTGGTAAAATCAAATTACGTTTTGTATCCAGGTAATTTATTTAGCTCACGTTACTGTGTTGTGTGAACATTTAACTTTGTTATAAGAATTGTATGTGGCGTTTTCTTTTGCTGGTGCCAATGTTCTACCAAACCAAGTTCTTTTCTGCGACCATAAAGATCCACCGTATTTAGGACCAGAGATTAGCGCTGACCAGCACTGTTTTTCAGCTATCCAGGACTGTGTTAGTGGATTGGCTAAATCTTGCTCCACAGCGCTGTGGAGACATGATTGTCAATGCAAGACTACATTTCGAAATCCACATGTAGACAGGGTTTCCGCGGGATATTAAAAAGTCTAAAAAAATTAAATTTTAATATCACATTTTTTAGGCCTTAAAAAGTCTTTAATTCGCTGAAGTATTGTGTTCTAGGTTTTAAATACTGTAATTTTAAACATTATTTTCCTATGTAAAGCTACTTCTAACGCTCATTTAAATGTTCCCAAAGCACTTTACAATGTTTTTTTTTTTTATTCTGTGGTGTTGTAATTCTTTCTGTTGCTAGTCCAAATATAATTCATTATATTACGACTACAAATGAGACACACATACAACTTTAGGGTTGGGTGATGTGGCCCAAAAAATAACAGATTTTTTTCACAAAAAAATTCTTGAATTCTCGACCTCCAGCACAGCTCGGTTATATCAGTAGCGTTTATTAGATATGTTGAGCCGCAACAGAGCTCCTCAACGCCGGCTCCGGGGCTCCGCATGGTGTTCCGTCAGGTCAGCGGTAAATGGTGGTTTAGTTATCCCAGAATAAGAGACTGTGGGCCGGATACAGAGCATCGCGAGCTGCCGGTCAATTCGGAGGAGATCACTGTTAAGTAATGAAACTACTAGTTAAGAAAAGAAGTAATGTTAGTCCTTGTTGCTGACATGTTGTTGTTTATCTTTATGGCACGTGTGGGGGGAGGGCTAAGCCCAGTCAGCGTAGTTCCGAGCCCAGAGGGGAGCGTTAGCGAATGATGAGGAGAAAAACAATTTTCAACAACGTTAACTACACATTTGAGTTAATTGATAAAATCAATATTCGCCTTGCCCTATACAACTTATATTGTAGCCAATCTAGACACCAGTCCTATAATGCCAATGAGGAAATCAGGGAATTGTTTTAGACAATGCTTCTGGACTCTGACTTTGTTTTTGATGTCATGGTAGAGGTCTTGAATTTCATTCATAATGGTATTAAACTATATTAAGTTTAACTTGGTAAAACCAGTAGAAACCTTGGTACAGCACTCATTCACCGTTAGTCCTATTTCCTTTTTTAGGAGTGACAGGGCCCCTAGCTTATAGTAGGGCTTATAGTAGCCTACTAGGGTTAGACAGTAGGGCTCGAATGTTTGGGCACCCCATGTAAAAATTTGTATTAATGTGCGTAAAGAAGCCAAGAAAAGATGTAAAAATCTCCAAAAGGCATTGAATGACAGATTAGACATTTGTATAATATGTCACAAAAAGTTAGATTTTAT
>NW_022605594.1:211809-212280 GCF_008692095.1 Etheostoma spectabile | reverse complement strand
TCCATCATTTACACTTTCAAAATAACAGAAGAAAAAAAAATAGCGCCTGCAAATATTTGGGCACCCTGCAGAGTTAATACCTTGTACAGCCCCCTTTGGCAAGTATCACAGCTTGGAAATGCTTCTTGTAGCCAGCCAAGAGTCTTTAATTCTTGTTTGAGGTATCTTTGCCCATTCTTCCTTCCAAAAGTCTTCCAGTTCTTTGAGATTTCTGGGCTGTTTGTCACGCACTGCTCTTTTGAGGTCTATCCATAGATTTTCAATTATGTTGAGGTCAGGAGATTGTGAAGGCCATGGCAAAACCTTCAGTTTACACCTCTTGATGTAATCCACCGTGAATTTTGAGGTGTGTTTAGGATCATTATCCATTTGTAGAAGCCAGCCTCTCTTTAACGTCAGCTTTTTCACAGATGGCATCAAGTTAGCGTCCAAAATTTGCTGGAATTTTATTGAATCCATTTTTCCTTCTAA
>NW_022605594.1:202960-211799 GCF_008692095.1 Etheostoma spectabile | reverse complement strand
GTTCCCTGTGCCACTGGCTGCAATACAACTCCAAAGCATGATTGATTCACCCCTATGCTTAACAGTTGGACAAAGGTTATTTTCATTAAATTCTGTACCAAACGTACCTTTGGTCCCTCCGGCCAAACAGTTCTATTTTACGGGAGATTGTTGCTACTTGTAGCACACAGCCAGTTATTGACAGAAATCCCTGCAGCTCCTTTAATGTTGCTGTTGGCCTCTTGGAAGCCTCCCTGAACAGTTTTCTTCTCGTCTTTTTATCAATTTTGGAGGGACGTCCAGTTCTTGGTAATGTCTCTGTTGTGCCATATTTTCTCCACTTGTTGATTACTGTCTTTACTGTGTTCCATGGTATATTTAATGCTTTGGAAATTCTTTTGTACCCTTATCCTGACTGATATCTTTCAACAATGAGATCCTTCTGATGGTTTGGAAGCTCTCTGCGGACCATGGCTTTTGCTCTGAGATGCAACTAAGAAAATGTCAGGAAAACAGCTGAACTTATTTGTGATTAATCAGAGTCACTTTAAATGATGACAGGTGTGTAATGACTTCTATTTAACATGAGTTTGAATGTGATTGGTTAATTATGTGCACACTTATGCAACCAGGTTATTGTAAGGTTTTTATTTTTCATTTTTCAACCACAAAGATTTCAATTGTTTTTCAATTGAATTGTTCACATTATAGGTCACATAATTAAAAAATGAAAAAAGTTCTGACATGATTTATCTTTGTCTAATTTTTTTACATCACAAAAACCTGGCATTTTAACAGGGGTGTGTACACTTTTTATATCCACTGTATATAAAACAGATGTTTGCTTCCAAAGTTTTATATATGGACAAACGTTTGGGGATAAAGACATGAAGTCTTTTGGGCAGCTATCTTTACAGTATGGTCTACCTAACTCTCATTTATTCCAAGTAGGATCAACTTTTTTAATGTTTGAAAAAAAGTGATCCTTTCATGATATAACTCCACTGATAAAATGTATAGTTAAGATGTATAACAGTGGGGTAAACTAAATGTTTAAATATGATGATAAAATAATACAAGCCGTGGGCAGGTTAGGTCAGGTGGTAGAGCACGCGCACATAGAGGTTTACTCCTCGACGCAGCAGCTGTGGGTTTGACTCCGGCCTGCGGCCCTTTGCTGCATGTCATTTCCACTCTTTCTCCCCTTTCATGTCTTCATCTGTCCTGTGAAAGTAAAGGCCTAAAAATGCCCCCAAAAGAAATCTTTAACAAAAATTCTTTATAAATAAACACAAGCCAACCATCAAGATAAATGACTTAATGTCAATATAAAAAAGAAGAAAAAAAACTGTCATGCACTATATCTTCAGCAGATTGAAAACAAATGTGCAAAAACAAACTGTTGGAAAAAATATACATGTACATGTTATTTTAAGACCCCATAGTTAGTAAATCCAAAGCAAATTTGACTTTAGAATGTTAGAGGATGTGGTGAGCAGATGGCAAACCACAGTCATACATTTTGGTGATGTAAAGGTGTACGTGGCATCTGGGGAAATTCTGTTAAAGAACTTTTAACATTTTTGACATTTCTATAAATAAAAACCAACTAACCTTATTACCAGGACAAGAAATACCAGAAAAGATCAAGAAGAAAGACTCTAACTTGTTCCAAGTGATAAAGGTAGCAAAAGATAAGAACTGGATTAACTTAAAATGGAAGGATCTTGTAAATTAAATATATGAAGTGTACATCTTAGGAAAAATGGATGCGTTATACCATGAATATTGCTAATGATCTGCCTGTTAGTTGTGATAACAAAGAGAATAATGGGATATGAGTTGTACATGAGTCTTTCTTCTTGGAGAACATAAATGCAATAACATATGCAAGAACGGGTGTGTGAATATACGTGTATGCACGTGCGTATGTATTGATGTGTGTGATTATGTTATTGTGTGTGTGTGTGTGTATATCTACCCCGTCGTTGTTAATGTATCCTCTGACTTGTATTACTGAATGTGTCATGTTATCAGCCAACTATATTTTACACAGTGATATGTAGGTAATCAGCTATTCTTCGTCTTATTTTTCATTCCCTACCCTCTAATTTCTTTCATTCTTATCTTGTCATTTTAAATGGCTTTGTCTGCGTTACCAATTTATGTAATTTTTATAAAATGCAAATGATGGTGTCACCCCACACCATTGTCAGTAGGTAGTCATCTCAATAGTCACTATGAAGGCCATAGATTAAACCCTTAGGCTTTAACAGTATATTCCTTTATCTTGGCTACGCTTGGAAATCAATAAGTTTTATACACTAGCCACATAGGTAGGGGCTAGTGTATAAAACCACTAAGTGATGTACTTGAAAGATACAAATGTATATTCAAAGATAGGTAAATTTGTTCATGGATCAGTAGAAGAAGAAATCTGTACCCCTATAGTAGTTTGGTGCCATCCTAAAGTCATTTAGCCTGTTGGTGTTCCTGTGTATTTTAGCTCATCAAACCAAACTCCCTCTCTTGCTTCGATCTTCTTTTTGTCTGCAACTCTAGGTCAGATATATGGGAGACATTTGATAATGTAATCAAAGAGAGAGGGCTTTGACATGTAGAGAAATGAACAACACACAGAGGGAAAGACACAAGCAGCTACAGTATATTATGCTTGTAGAGAATGCACTGAAATACTGGGTTTGTGACCTGGATGATTTTAAGAAAGGGTTACAATTTTCTTTTGTCTTTATTTATTTAGTGGCGGGGGAAAAAAAATGTTATTTGGTTTGTGATTACTGACAAGGTCACAAAAGCACACCAACTGAAGTTTGGTTGTCTCTCATTTTCAGGGCATAGAGCAGTTGAAAAAGGAAGAGAGAAGATGGGCTAAAAAAACTAAGTGGATGAACATGAGGGCGGTATTTGGACACCCTTTCTCCTTATTGTGGTTTAGTCCCTTCTCCACCCCTGACCATGGGAAGGCTGAGACCTACCAGTATGTGGTGTGAGAGCGCAGCGCATTGAACGAGGCGGCCAGGTCAAAGCCAAAGTGTGAAAGCCTTCCCAGCCCCATAGAGCTGACATATGGCATTCTGTTGCGCCCAATGATTTACATTTTACCTTCCACACTCGCCATGGACAGCTTTTGATCTGCTTTTTGTTCTGCCGTCTGTGCGCTTTGTCATTTTTTGTTGCCTTAAGTAAGTTGGGTTGCAGAGAAAAAGAAAGCACTATCAGTTTGTGAATCCTGTTTTTAAACACTGTGATAAATCTGTTTTTTTCTGACCGTTTTCTATTTCTGTTGTTTGTTGCTGTTGTATCAGAAGCCTTCTCTTTTCTTGCACTGTTTACGCTTGCTTTCCCCTAAATTGTTATTTCAGTAAAATTCCAAAAAAAAACATTCACTTATCCCTGGCCATGCTGATAGTTTGGGGTGTTTAGCACAATACAATGGAAGAGAATGGAATTTAATATATGGCTGACATTAACATTTTTTTATTATTAATAAATCTGCTAAATATTTTATTTTATTAATATATAAAATGTCAGAGAATATTAAAAATAGTTGATGTGTTGCTTGTTTTGTTCAACCAAAAAAAGTTTAACATTCGAAAAATAAGATATTTGATTTACTGCCATAAAAACAACACAAACTAATTTCACATTTGAAGAGCTGCTTTGTCTTTTTTAGTTAAGGAATTATTAAACAATTACCAAATATATTTTAGAATATTTTCTTTGTGTTTAATAGACAAATTGTTTAAACTATAATTAAATTTTTGGTCAAAGCACTGAAAAATGTATTTGGGGAAACTCTGCAATATTCTTTTGCACAATTGATATTTTGGTTACTAAGAGTGATTTACAGACCTTGCTTCCAACAGTTTTCACATGGACTGTTCTTTGGTAGATAGTAAATTATTTATTTTAAGTGAAATATGTGTAGTAACAAGGTATTTGTTTCTGGATGTAAAATGTGCTCTTGAGTTTTTCCAGACAATATTTTTCAAAGCGTGGAACCACCACAAACACAATCCCATTCATGGCCATTGTACAAGGGTGAGAGCAGAAAATTCTAATCCAGGATAAATAATTAAATCAAAACTATGTGCATACTACTAGTGGTCAGTGGAAAAATATGTTTGTAATTTGGATGAATTTACCCTTTAAATCATCCTCTTGACGGACAGTAATCATTAGTGTGTTCCACATATGGACAAAAACAAACCTTTCAAATAGGTTCCCATAAGAATGGATTGAATGAATGGTTAGGTTACAGTAGGTTAAGAGTTAACAGTCTCCTCAATCACATTCCTTGTGGGAGCCATTCTGAAAACATCCATTCTTAGGCTGACCTTTTTAAATGGTGCCAAATAAAGCACTGTAAAGGAACAGTTTGCTATAATTTTTGTGGATGTTTGTGAAAATATTTTAGATACAACCAGTTGGGCAGAAAAGTTATTGTTATGCTAGAAGTAAAGTTTCACTCATTCTTACAATTAGAGATGCACCAATCCCATGTTTTTTCCCACGTTAACTCGGGGCATCTGCCAATATTGATTCCCAATGTAATTCCAGTGGTCTGTTCTTCCCTTTCCTTGGGATCATTTTTGTGGTGTGTCCCTATTTGCTAAATGCAAGTAATACCCAGTATTTATTGTAATACAGCAATAACCACCCGCACCCCTTGTGAAAATGTAAATGGTGGTGTTCAAATTGTCCACAGCTTACCTGTGAGACAAATAGACAAGATACTGTCTACCTTACAAGAAAACGTGTTTAACGTTCCTTTCAAGTGTTGTATTTGAGCTTCACATGACTGAGTGAAGGATACCTTTGAGAAAACTACATTCACACTGCAGTTCAATCATGTGTTTTAAATTACTCAAATATCTACATGTTACCCAAGTGTGGGACATTCACATGATTCCTCTCTGATACATGCTTGACATGAACAAAGACTTTCTTAGAGGGCAGAGATGTATTTTTCTTTCCTACCAAAGACAGGAAGTTTCTGTTCGTCCCACCAAACATAATCAATTCAGAATAAAAAGTCAGCTTGCTTTGGTTTTGGCAGGTTTTCCTAAATCGTTCTTTCAATGATCAATGAGGAAATGCAAGTAATCAGTACATATATCAGCTTCATGTCTTTTAAGTAGTAAATAATGGTTGTTAGATTTGTAGGTAGAGATAGTAGGCTGTCGACAACCATATTTTAACATATGCTCATTCTCCCTTTTTTGATGATTTGTGTGTGTGTGTGTGTGTGTGTGTGTGTTTTTATGTGAGCGTGTTCCAAATTGCGTGATTTGGAAAAGCTTTGATAGAAAACTCCTCAAAAAAGGACATTTTCTCTGCATTAAAATTGAAAAATATGAAAACCTGTGTGGAGAAACGGAAGGATATAGTTTCAAAATGTATTTCTCTGCATACATCTTATTATGGAGCAGCTTGACTGCATTTCTCCACTACTGCAGCCTCTATCAAAGCATTTAACAAAGTATTAACTTTCATCATTCATCTTTACACTATTAAGTACTAAATATGCTAATTTGCATTTTGTATTTTTGCAGATTTTTCTTGTGTAAATTGCTCTACAGTCCCTGACAAAAGCCTTGTCGCTTATCTATTTTGTAGAAACACCTGCTATTAACCTGACTTTTAATTTCCTTGGTGTAAGAAATAGCTCATAACGAAAGCTAAAACCCTCCCAAAATGATGTTTCAAAGTGCACTAAATAATTAGTTTCCATAAAAAGATTATTATTATATGTGGGTTATTGTTATTGTTTTTTTGTTTGTATTTTCTTTAAGTATTTATATTTCTTTTTTATATTTTTGGGTTTTTAAAAAAAAAAAAAATACATAAAAAAACAATAAATAAAAAATAAAAAAAAAACTCCAAAAAAAAAAAATTTAAAACCAAAATAGGTTTTTATATTTTTTTTGTTTTTAATTCTTTTTTTTTTAAAAATAAAAAATAATATAAAAAATTATAGGTATTTTTATGTTTATTTATTTTATGTATGTTATTCAAAAAAATAAAAATAAAAAATTATTTTTTTATTATTCCTATATTAAAAAAAAAAAAAAAACAAAATAAAAAAATATAGTTGATTATTGTTTTCAGTTTTTGTTATTAAGTTTATATTTATTTTGTATTTTTTTGATCATTATTATTATTGTTTAAAAAAAAAAAAAAAAAAAAACAAAAAAAAAACAATTAAAAAAATTAAAACTTTATATTTTTTTTTTATTTTTTATTTTTGTATTATTTATATTTAAAAACCACAAAAAATTTTAATTATATATTTATTTTTTTTTTTATTTAAGTAAAAAAAAAAAAAAAATTAAAAAATAAATTTATTAGTATCTTATATTTATTATTTTAAATGGGTTATTTAAGATAATTTGTATCGACTTTTTATTAAGATTTTTTTCTTTAATAATTTTTTTTTTATTTATTTTTATATTATTTTTTTTATATTTATTTTTTTATTATTTTTTTTTTATTCGTTATTTTATATTATGTTATTATTTTTATTATATTTTTATTTTTTTTTGGTGTTTTTATTTTTTATTATATGTTTTTTTTTTTTTTTTCCTATATTTATTTGATTTTTTACTAGGATATTTATTATTTTTTAATATTTTTTTCTTATGTTTTTTTGGGCATATTTATTTTATTTTTTTTAAATTGTGTATATTTTAATATTTATATTGTTTTTTGCTATAACAACCCAAATTATTGTATTTTTTTTAAACATAAAAAAAATTTGTTTATTTATTATTTCTTTAAAACAATATCGACCCTAAGACAGAAAGGTCAATTTTGGCAAGACAAACGTTTTGTCGCCTATACATAAATTGAACAAATTTACTACAAATACTAAAATATGTCAGCAAATTAAATAGTGGTGCTGTGAGATTCAAATTTAAATCTGTATGACTCCATGAGCTTGAGGTCTGCATCCATGCGGTTTGGCACGGATTCATACAATGTATTGATGAAGTCATCAGAATAGCTAGGAAAGCAGTCCTGCTGCCTCCAGAGTTCTCATATTCTTTGGTTTGGTCTTCCATGCTTCCTCTTTCATCCATACCCACATAGGCTCAATGATGTTCATGTCTGGTGACTGGGCCGGCCAATCCTGGACCATCTTGATCTTCTCTTGAGAAACTTTGAAGTGGAGATGAAGTATGCGATGGAGCACCATCCTGCTGGAGAATTTGGCTCTTTTAGGTTGAATATAAGAGGTAGCTAATTTCTTGGTATTTGAGACTATTGATGTTGCCTTCCACCCTGCAGATCTCTCGCACACCCCATACTGGTGGAACCCCAGACCATGATTTTTTCCGCCACCAAACTCACTGTTTTCGGGTGAATCTTGGATCCAATGCGGGCTCCAGTAGTCTCCTGCAATATTTGCGACAACTGTGGTGTAATTCAACAGAGATTCATCTGAAAAATCCACTTTCTTTCCACTTCTCCAGCGTCCATCCTTTAGCAGGCTGTGGGCCGTTGCAAATGCCACACGGTTTTTCAATTGTCTTTTGTTTAGTGCTGGCTTCTGGGCACTGATTCAACCATGGATGGCCATTTCGAGACAGTATCCGACAAACCGTTCTGGTTGACACAGGACTTCAGGGGACCATTCTGGTGGAGCTCGCTGCAGTGAAAATGGCTGGCCTTGGATTTTTCGAGCCAACAACGGTCCTCTCGAGCAGTTGTCTTGCGGGGTCTGCCTGACCTAGGCTTGTCAAAAACCTCTCCAGTGCTTCAATGTTTTTTAATCCTCACTTGACGCTGAGAAACATTGAAGGTGTCTGCCACATCAGCATGGATCTGTTGTCTTCAGCCTCTTGATAATCAAACTTAGTCTCAGGTGAATCTTAGGCCTGTTGCAGATGTCTAGTTGCAGGTGTGGAAGGTCTAGTGTACTGGGGTTGTTTTTATACCACCCTGAGACCTAATTGATCCATTATTAGTCACAGTGTGAAGCTCATATGACAAGGCGACAACACTTGCAAAAATTGACTCATGGGCTTTACCAAGCTGTGAAATTAGAATACTTTGACAGTTTCTTTTTGCCTGAAACATATTACAAAGCTGTTGGGATTAAAAGAGCCATTTTCTGTAAACAAATCTTGATTAGAAATATATTTCAGAGGCACTTCAGTCAATTTTGTACACAAGCGACAAGACTTTTGTCAGGGACTGTATACTAAAATGTGCATTTTAGTCTTTTCTTTGTATACAGAATATTTATGTATCCTTTGTTTTCTGAATGCATGGTACAGTTGAAGGTTAGATTATTTATGTTTGAATCACTGCTGGTATGATGACGCCAAGTCTCTCTGGTATGAGAGATGAGATGATTTGTTTTTTACAGACGTTTTAATTCTTTCTAAATGTTCTGAAAATATTTCAGCACATGCGCAGAGAATAAACACCTCTCTGTTGCAATTCAAAATGGTTTGCTTCTTTTCTTATATTTTTATTTCTCTCGCATTGTGAAGGGCCTAAATGTTTCAACCTCAATTTTTACGTTTAAAGAATAGAGAAAATATTCTGTTTTCCCTGCATACAGTCCTTTCACACCCTGCTTTATTAAATTATCAACTTTACTGTCTGTAATGTGCCTCTTTCAAATGCAATGTTTTTTCTACACGTGCATTTGCTTTGGTTGATAATGCATTCTGCTGAAAGCTTTCTGACGCAGACAACTCTTTGTAATCTTGAGGAGAGGTAAGCTAAATAACAGAGGTCATATCAGTCCCATAAAGCTTAAAGGCTCTGACACACCAAGGAGGCCGTTGGTCCAAGTTGGGCGGTGACAGACCTTTGCCTTAGCAGT
>NW_022605594.1:200784-202950 GCF_008692095.1 Etheostoma spectabile | reverse complement strand
CTGTTGCCACGTTTTTTTTTTTTTTGGCCAATTGTTGTTAGCCATTGGCTGAATAGCCAATCCATTTGATTGGAGTAAAAAAAAAGAAGTCATAAAGTCAAAACCAAGATAAAAAAACATAGTAATGTTCCTTCAGCATTTTGTTTTGTTGCTAAACTGTGTGTAAAATAAGCAGGGACCTTAAATCCCGTTTCAGGTAACCACAAATATAGACGGCACCCTAGGGTACCGTCTAGTTGCTGGATTGTTCCGAGGTAACGGTTAGTAGCTAACGTTAGCAAATAGGCCCACTGACGGCGAGGTTATTGCTCAATTTTTAGGCACAATGTTTAGTACTGACCGTAGTAGTGGTGAGTGAAAATGTGATGTGAGATGCAGCTTGCAAAAAGTGTTATTTATCTAGAATTGTTCATTAGCTATGTGTGATATCTGTAAATCTAGACTTAAAGTAGTAACAATAGGCTAAAACATTTCATTCTGATCCAAAGAGAGAGGACAGAGAAGGGGCACTAACATTATATCCTGCACTGGGTTACACCAGCTATGCGTAAATTCAAACATGGACTAGTTTGAACGTAATTTGTAACTTAGGCCAGAGTTTACGCGCTACTAACATTTTGAGGGTTGCACCAGCTGAAATAGTTCTAACGTAGGCAAGTTACAACTTAACTCTTACATTAAGCACTTAGTAGATGTAAAGTCCTCTGTAAGATCGGTTGGCATGGCGCATCGTTTTCAAAGGTGGAATAACCTGGAGTATAAGGAGGAGTGACCAGCGCCTCGGATATCAACGAGGATTTTAATTAACACTCACACTTTTGTTTTCTACGAGCAGAGCTAACGGAGATGACCGCTGGCAGCAGACTTGGGTTAGATAACCTAATTAACGGCTACTAACGTTAATCATAATGTGTTATTATAACATCACAATTTAATCTGCCCATAACGTTACAGGCTGGTGAATAACGTTACCAACATTAGCTATTTTTAGCCGTTAGCTTCTTTGATATTGTTTTGCTAACGCTAGCTAAGTGTTCAAAGATAATTTGCAAGATAAATACCCAGGTAATAATATAATATTAATAAAACACTGCATCAAGAATAGTGCTTTTCACTGATTGGCAATGGCAATTAAAAACTTAATTTTTTGCGGCAATATTATGATTAGTGTGGACTTTACGCCAGTGTAACTATGATGAACCTTACGTCTCTGTGGTGTAACCACACACCGAGACAACTTTAGTCTCAAACAAACTAGTTTAAATGTATTTTTTAGCGTGGACTTTACACCCAAACAGCCAACATAAATACAATTCTTTGAAAAACATAGTCTCATGTGCACACAACACTTTGATAAAACAGTGGTCAAAACATATCTTACGTTATATAGATATTTTATGTGAAGATCACTTTTACACAACATAACCTTAACGTAATGACCGGATCCATTTCACCTGTTGCGCAACATTGGGTAAACATTGTCACATTTATGCATAATCTTTTGTAAAATGAACACTCTTACCTGTCTTCAAATAGATCGTTGTTGTTGCAGTATTAATTTTTGTCGGAGAAATAAAATCAGACAGCATGTTATTGTCATATACTTTTGAGAAACAATTGCAAATTAAAGCTGCAAGCAGCGTTGGACGGGCCCTCGCTAATGTGCGTGCGTCGGGGTTACTGGCGGACGCCGCTACTTGCAACCGTGCATTTGTGCGGCTGTCAAACACTTGTCACCAATTTGTCACCAATGAAGATGGAACTCCCTGCTGATTTCAATGATACCTCACACAAGACTCTACGTCGTACAGTTCATTATCTGTGAAAGGGGGCGTGGCCAAATCAAAGGGGGGCAGGTCAAACATCGCCAATGGAAAAGGAAGTCTCTACTGAGTTCATTGATACCTCACACAAGACTATACCTTAAATGGGTCACCAGTTATGGAAGCGGGCGTGGCTTACGCATAAGGGGCGGTCCAAAGCATCACCAATGAAGAACTAACTCTCTGCTTAGTTCAATGACACCTCACACAAGACTCTACCTTAAACGGAACAATAATAATTCCTTCAGTTCCAATAGGGCCTTAACTAGTTACTTCAGAAAGTAACTCATCAGTTACTTTCAAGTTTTTCCGATTTTTAAATGCTCAAATGTGACCCCACCTC
>NW_022605594.1:198557-200774 GCF_008692095.1 Etheostoma spectabile | reverse complement strand
TAATGGAACTTAAAATACATGTGCATGTTGTGGAAGGCCTTACTTATATTTATACTGCTCTATTAGATACATGTACAGTGGCTTGAATAAGTTTACGCACCCATGCTAAAGTTGATTTAAAAAGAGGAATAAAAAAACATCTTTTGGAAATGGATCTTAATGCCTTAATTCAAAAAAATTAGGAAAATCCAACCTTTTAAAAAATCTATTTTCTTTGTGAATGAATACTGTAGTGTAAGTAAATAAATGTTCTTCCTTGTAATACAGGCATAAGTATACACCCCCTTATGTTAAATTCCCGTAGGCAATCCGATTTTAATTTTTAAAGGCCAGTTATTTCATGGCTCAGGATACTATGCATCCTGATGAAGTTCCCTTTAGCATGGGTGTGTAAACGTGTTCAAGCCACTGTATATGTCTTGGCAATGAAATACATTTTTAAAATTAATATAGGCTATTTTTCAGGCAGGTGCCTGTGCGCTGTCAGTCTTCTAGGTTAAAATGGAATTACAAGTTGTTGTTGTTAATGTCTCAGATTTTGATCAAACCTTGGATATATCAAGAATGTGTCCCAAAACTAAGGACTGTCAAATATTTTGGATCAAAGGTTAGCTAGCAAGCAAAGTCTACTTAGACAGTGATATATTTAGAAATGGCTGTTTATAGCATTATGTCTTTTAATATGACATAAACACTAAATAATAATTTTGACTATGTATTGGTATCTAATTTACGGTGGTGTAAGGTGCAGGAAAAAGCTTTTAACCCTCATGTTGTCCTTGAGTCAAATTTGACCCGTTTTCAGTTGTTTGTTTTTTATGTCATAAAATATTGGCCGTCGAAATAAGCTTTACATTAAAAATATCAAAAAACTTCAACAAAAAAGAACCCACAACATTGAAAAAGTGACAAAAATGTTGGAAAAAGCAAAATTATGTTGAAAAAAGTGAACAAAACAGGTGTTTTTTCATGGTTGACGGGAAGACAACACAAGGGTTAAAAGGGACCTTAAAAGTGTTGGAATTAGACCTTGGAATAGGTGTACGTACCCTGATTAAAATCATTGGATTTATTGATTATTCCCAAAATAAAAAAGTAAACTGATATTTACCAAATAATTCAAGTTCGCAGCTGATTTGACAATAACCCATGGACATTCTAAAGCATTTCTTCTTCATAAATCTTTGAATTGCAGTTGTGTTTGAAAGGCCCTAAATAACCCTGTTTTGTCTTAAAGTCTAAAACTACATGAGACTCATAGTAAACCTACAGAATGTCCTCGAAGAAATGCCCCTGTGTTAACTTAACCCTCGTCTTGTCTTCCCGTAGACCAACATTCAGTTTTCTGGGTCACAATGTTAAGTTAAAACCTTCTTAAGACACTTTTGTCACTTTCCCCAAAGTTCTTTGTCGATTGTTTTGGGTCATTTTTGTTGTTTTGACCAAGTTTTTGAAGCCATCCATCCATCCATCTTCATCCGCTTATCCCGGTAATCGGTTTCCGTGGTGCAGCGAGCTCCAGTGGGGACCCCAACTTCCCTTTCCCGAGCCACATCAACCAGCTCCGATGGGGGATCCCGAGGCGAAATTCCCGCCAGGTTGGAGATATAATCCTCCACCTAGTCCTAATCTTCCCCGGCCTCCTCCCAGCTGGAGTGCCTGGAACACCTCCTCAGGAGGCCCCAGAGGCATGCCTACCAGATGCCCGAACCACCTCAACTGCTCTTTCGACGCGAAGGAGCAGCGGCTCTACTCCGAGCTCCTCTCGGAATGACTGAGTTCTCACCCTATCCATAGGGAGACCGCCACCCCCCTCCTGAGGAAACCCATTTCGGCCGCTTGTACCGGATCTCGTTCTTTCGGTCATGACCCAGCCTTCATGACCTAGGGTGAGGTAGAACGAAAATTGCCGGTAGATCGAGAGCTTTGCCTTCTGGCTCAGTCTCTTTTCGTCACAACGGTGTATAAAACGGAAATGTAATACCGCACCAGCTGCTGCGATTCTGCTCCGAACCATCTCACGCTCCATGGGTCCCCTCACCTCGCGAACAGACACCAAAAGTACTTAACCTCCTTCACTTGGGGTAAGGACTCACTCCCCACCTGAAGAAAGCACTCCATCGGTTTCCTGCTAAGAACCATGGCCTCAGATTTAGAGATGCTGATCCTCATCCCAGCCGCTTCACACTCTGCTGCGAACCGATCCAGTGAGTGCTG
>NW_022605594.1:184117-198532 GCF_008692095.1 Etheostoma spectabile | reverse complement strand
TATAGGAGGGCTTATAGTAGCCTCCTATGGGTTGACAGTGGGCGCAGCATTTTTGGGCACCCCATGTGAAAATTTGTATTATGTCGAAAGAAGCCAGAAAAGATTTAAAAATCTCACAGGCTTGAATGACAGCCTTAGACATTTGTATATATGTCACAACAAAAGTTAGATTTTATTTCCATCATTTACCCTTTCAAAATAACAGATAAAAAAATGCGCCTGCAATATTTGGGGCACCCTGCAGGTTTCATCCCGTTTACAGCCCCCTTTGGCAAGTTAACACTGGAATTGCTTCATTGTAGCCATCCAACAGTCTTTAATTTCTTGTTTGAGGTATCTTTGCCCATTCTTTCCTCCAAAAGTCCTTCCGTTCTTTAGATTTCGGGCTGTTGTGTCACGCACTGCTCTTTTGAGCTATCCATCATTTTCAATTAGGTTGAGGTCAGAGAGTGTGAAGGCCAATGGCAAAACCTTCAGTTTACCAACCCTGATCTCCTGCCACCTTGAATTTTGAGGTGTGTTTTAGGATCCTTACCTGTTTGTAGAAGCCAGCCTCTCTTTAAACGTCAGCTTTTTCACAGTAGGGCATCACTTCGAGCGGTCCAAAATTTTCTGAATTTTTGTGAATCCATTTTCCTTCTAATCGTGAAATGTTCCCTTGCCACTGGCTGCAATACAACCCCAAGCAGTATTGATTCACGCCTATGCTTAACATTTGGACAAAGGTTATTTTTCTTAATTCTGTACAAAACGACCTTTGGTCCCTCCGCCAAACATTTCTATTTTACTGGAGATTGTGCTACTTGTACACACAGCCAGTTATGACAGAATCCCTGCAGCTCCTTTAATGTTGCTGTTGGCCTCTTGGAAGCCCCCCGGAACAGTTTTCTTCCTCTTTTTATCAATTTTTTGGAGGGCGTCCAGCTCTTGGGAAGGTCTCTGTTGAGTGCCATATGTTTCTCCACGTGTGATTACTGTCGTTAACTGGGTTTCCATGTATATTAATGCTTTGGGCAATTCTTTTGTACCCCTTAGCCTTGACTGATACTTTCAACAATGAGATCCTTCTGAGGGTTTGGAAGCTCTCTTCGGCCATGGCTTTTGCTCTGAGATGCCACTAAGAATGTCAGGAAACAGCTGAACTTATTTGTGATTTAATCGAGTCACTTGTATGTACAGTGTTTATGAATTCTAGTTAACATGAGTTTGAATGTGAGTGGTTAATTATGTGACACCTAATGCAACCAGTTATTGTAAGGGGTTTTTTATTTCGTTTCAACCACAAAGATGTCATTGTTTTTCAATTGAATTGTATTCACAGTATAGTCACTAAGTAAAAAGGAAAAAGTCTGACAGTGATTTATCTTTGTCTAATTTTTTTACAATCACAAAACCTGCATTTTAACAGGGTGTGTACCTTTTTTATATCCACTGTAGATAAAACAGATGTTTCTCCAAAGTTTTATATATGACAAACGTTTGGGGATAAAGACCTGAGGCGTTGGGCAGCTACGTTTTACGTAATGGTCTACCTAACGCTCTTTATGCCAGGAGGACACTTTTGAATGTTGAAAAAAGTGATCCGTTCATGATGAACTCCATAAAAATTTTATTTAAGATGTACATGGGGTAAACTAAATTGTTTAAATATGATGATACAATATACAAGCCGTGGGCAGTTAGGTCAGTGGTAAGCACCGCAGACATGGAGGTTTAACCTCCTCTGACGCAGCAGCTGTGGTTTGACCTTCCGCTGCGGCCCGTTGCTGCATGTCTTTCCACTCTTCCTCCCCTTTCATGTCTCATCTGTCCTGTGAAAGTGAAGGCCTAAAAATGCCCGGTCAAAGAAATTCTTTAACAAAAATTCTTATAAATAACACCAGCCAACCATCAATATTAATGACTTAATGTCAAATCAAAGAAGAAAAAAACTGTCATGCACTATATCTTCAGCAGATGAAAACACTATGTGAAAAACTAACTTTTGGAAAAAATAGCCTGTAATAGGTTATTTTAAGCCCATAGTATAAAAGTCCAAGCAAATTGTTACTGTTTCAATGTTTAAGGATGTGGTGAGCAGAGCAACCACAGTCATACATTTTGGTGATGTAATGGTGTACGGGCATCTGGGAAATTCCCGGTTAAGAACTTTTAACATATTTTTGACATTTCGCTAAATAAAACACCAACCTACCTTATTACGCAGGACAAGAAATACAGAAAAGAGCAAGAAGAAAGACGCTGAACTCTGTTCCAAGTGATAAAGGTAGCAAAAAGATAAGAACTGGTTAACTTAAATGGGAGGATCTTTAAATAAATATATTATTGTACATCTTAGGAAAATGGATGCGTTATCCCATGAATATTGCGTAAGATCTGCCTGTTAGTGTATAACAAAAGAGAATAATGTGATATGAGTTTACATGAGGCTGCTTCTGAGAACATAAAAAAAAAAAAATGCAAACAATAACATATGCAAGAACGGTGTGTGAATATACTTGGATGCACGTGCGGATGTTTGATGTGTGGATTATGTTATTGTGTGTTGTGTGTTTGTATATCTAGCCCCGTCGTTTGTGAATTACCTCTGACTGTAATTACTTATGTGTCATGTTATCAGCCAACGATATGTTACACAGTGATTGTAGTAATCAGCTCTTCTGCGCTTATTTTGCATTCCCTACCCTCTAATTTCTTTCAATTTCTTATCTTGTCAGTTAATGGCTTGGTCTGCTTTACCAATTTATGTAATTTTTTATAAAATGCAAATATGGTGTCACCCCACCACACCAATGTCCATAGGTAGTCATCTCAATAGTCAATATGAAGGCCATAGATTAAACCCTATTATGCTTTAACGTAAAGATTCCTTTATCTGGCTAACGCTTGGAAATCACTAGTTTTATACACTCGCCACATATGTAGGCATGTATAAACCCACTCCCTGATGTCTTGAAAGATACAATGTATATTCAAGATCGTACATTTGGTTCATTGGATCATAGAAGAAGCATCTGTACCCCATAGTATTTTGGTGCCATCCTAATTCCTTTAGCCTGGTGGTTTCCTGTGTATTGTAGCTCATAAACCACTCCCTCTCTTCTGCTTCGATCTTCTTGTTGTCTGCACTCTATTCCTAATATGGGAGACATTTGATATGTAATCAAAGAGAGAGGCTTTGACATGTAAGACATGAACAACACCAGAGTTAAAGACAAAGCACTACCAGTATATTATGCTTGTAGAGATGCCTGAATACTGGGTTTGTGCCTGGATGCATTTAATAAAGGTTCCAAATTTCTGTTTGTCTTTATTTATTTAGTGCGGGGGAACAAAAAAAGGTTATTTTGTTGTGTGATACTGACAAGGTCCCAAAGCCACCACTGAAAGTTTTGGGTGTCTCTCTTTTCAGGCATAGAGCATTGAAAAAGAAGAGAGAAGATGGCTAAAACACTCGTGGGATGAACATTAGGGCGGTATTTTGACACCCTTTTCGCCTTATTGTGTTTAGTCCCTTCTCCACCCACTGACCATGGGAAGGCTGAGACCTACCAATTATGTGGTGTGGAGAGCGCAGCGATTGAACGCGCGCCAGTCAAGCCAAAAGATTGTTTAAGCCCTTCCCCACCCCATAGAGCGGACATATGCATTTCTGTTGCGCCCAATGAATTTTATCCTTTTACTTCACACTCGCCTTGACAGCTTTTTGATATCGCGTTTTGTTCTGGCCGTCGGTTGCTTTGGTCATTTTTTGTTGCGCTTAATAGTTGGGTTGCATAGAAAAAGAAAGCATATCAGTTTTGTGCATCCTGTTTTTAACACGTGATAACTCTGTTTTTTTGCTGACCGTTTTCTCTTTCTTTTGTTTTTTTTGCTGTTGTATCGAAGCCGTCTCTTTTTCTGCACTGTTTACGCTTGCTTTCCCCTCTTGTTATTTCAGTAAAAGTTCCAAAAAAAACATTCACTTATCCCGGGGCCATGCTGATAGTTTTGGGGTTTTAGCACATACAAGGGAAGAGAATGGATTTATATATGGCGAATTAACATTTTTTTATTATTAATAATCTGCTAATCTTTATTTTATTAATATATAAAATGTCAAGAATATTAAAAATAGTTGGTGTTGCTTTTTTGTTTCAACCAAAAAAGTTTAACATTTCGAAAATAGATAGTTGATTTACTGCATCAAAACAACACAAACTAAGTTCACATTTGAAAGCTGCTTTGTCTTTTTTAGTTAAGGATTATTAACAAGTTACCAAATATATTAGAATATTTTTCTTTGTTTTTATCGACAAATTGTTTAACTATAATTAAATTTTTGGTCAAAGCACCTGTGGAAAAAAAAATGTATTTGGGGAAGACTCTGCCAATTTCTTTTGCATCAATTGATCGTTTGGTTACTAAGAGTGATTTACAGACCTTGCTTCAACAGTTTGCAACATGGACTGTCTTTGGTAGATAGTAATTAATTTATTTTACGTGACATATGTGTAGTAACAGGGTATTTGTTTCTGATGTAAACTGTGCTGCTTGCGTTTTCCAGACAATATTTTTCAAAGCGATGAACCACCACAACACAATCCCATTCATGGCCATTGTACAAGGGTGAGAGCAGGAAAATCTAATCCAGAGAAATAATTAGTATCAAAACTATTTCATACTACTAGTGTCAGTGGAAAAATATGTTTGTATTTGGATTAATTTTACCCTTTAAATCATCCTCTTGGACGGACAGACAATCATTATTGTGTTTGTTTCCACATGGACAAAACACCTTTTCAAATAGTCCCATAGATGGATTGAATAATGGTTAGGTTACATACAGGTTAAGAGTTAACCGTCTCCTCAATCACATTCCTTTGTGGGAGCCTTCTGAAACATCCATTCTTAGGCTGGCCCTTTTTACATGTGCCATAAAGCACTGTAATGACAGTTTGCTATAATTTTTTTGTGATGTGTGTGAAAATATTTTAGATTACACCATTGGGCAGAAAATTTATTGTATGCTAGAAGTAAATTTTTCACTCATTCCTTACAGTAGATATGCACCAATCCCATGTTTTTTTTCCCACGTTAACTGGGCATCTGCCAATATTGATTCCCAATGGATTCCCGTGTCGGTTCTCCCTTTTCCTTGGTCTCATTTTGTGGTGTGTCCCCCTCTTGCTAAATGCAAGTATACCCAGTATTATATTGTATACAGCATAACCACCCTCACGCCATTGTGAAAATGGTAAATGGTGGTGTTCAAATGTCCACAGCTTACCTTTGAGACAAATAGACAAGATACTGTACTACCTTCCAGAAACGTGTTTAACGTTCTTCAGTGTTGTATGTGAGCTTCAATGACTGAGTGAGTATCCTTTGAGAAAACTACATTCACCTGCGTTCAATCATGTTTGTTTTAAATTACTCAAATACTACATTTTACCCAAGTGTGGGACATTCCATGATGCCTCTCTGTACATGCTTTACTGACCAAGACTTTCTTAGAGTGCAGAGATATTTTTTCTGTCCTACCAAAACCGGAAGTTTCTGTTCGTACCCCCAAACTGCTCATTCAGAATAAAAAGTCAGCTTGCTTTGGTTTTGGCGGTTTTCCTAATCGTTCTTTCATGATCAAGAGGAAATCCAAGTAATCAGTACAGATACACTTCATGTCTTTTAAGTAGTAATAATGGTTGTTTAATTTGTTAGTAAGATAGTAGGCTGTCGACACCTATTTAACAATGCTCATCGTCCCTTTTTTGATGAGTTTGGTGGGGTGGTGTGTGTGTGTGTGTGTGTTTTTATGGAGCGTTTTCCAAATTGCTGATTTGGGAAAAGCGTTGATAGAAACCTCCTTCAAGGAAACGGACACTTTTTTCTCTGCATTAAAATTGAAAAATATGAAAACCTGTTGAGCCACTGAAGGAGATAGTTTTCAAAATGTTTTCTCGCATCCATCTTATTATGATGAGCACTTGCGGCATTCTCCACTAACTGCAGCTCGATCAAAGCATTTAACAAAGTATTAACTTTCATCATTCCTCTTTACACATTAAAGTACTAAATTGCTAATTTGGCATTTTGTTTTTTTTGCAGATTTTTCTTGTGTAAATTGCTCTACAGTCCCTGACAAAAGCCTGTCGCTTATCTAGTTGTAGAAACACCTGCTATTAACCCTGACTTTTTAATTTCCTTGGTGTAAGAAATAGCTCATAACGAAAGCTAAAACCCTCCCAAAATGATGTTTCAAAGTGCACTAAATAATTAGTTTCCATAAAAAGATTATTATTATATGTGGGTTATTGTTATTGTTTTTTTGTTTGTATTTTCTTTAAGTATTTATATTTCTTTTTTATATTTTTGGGTTTTTAAAAAAAAAAAAAATACATAAAAAAACAATAAATAAAAAATAAAAAAAAAACTCCAAAAAAAAAAAATTTAAAACCAAAATAGGTTTTTATATTTTTTTTGTTTTTAATTCTTTTTTTTTTAAAAATAAAAAATAATATAAAAAATTATAGGTATTTTTATGTTTATTTATTTTATGTATGTTATTCAAAAAAATAAAAATAAAAAATTATTTTTTTATTATTCCTATATTAAAAAAAAAAAAAAAACAAAATAAAAAAATATAGTTGATTATTGTTTTCAGTTTTTGTTATTAAGTTTATATTTATTTTGTATTTTTTTGATCATTATTATTATTGTTTAAAAAAAAAAAAAAAAAAAAACAAAAAAAAAACAATTAAAAAAATTAAAACTTTATATTTTTTTTTTATTTTTTATTTTTGTATTATTTATATTTAAAAACCACAAAAAATTTTAATTATATATTTATTTTTTTTTTTATTTAAGTAAAAAAAAAAAAAAAATTAAAAAATAAATTTATTAGTATCTTATATTTATTATTTTAAATGGGTTATTTAAGATAATTTGTATCGACTTTTTATTAAGATTTTTTTCTTTAATAATTTTTTTTTTATTTATTTTTATATTATTTTTTTTATATTTATTTTTTTATTATTTTTTTTTTATTCGTTATTTTATATTATGTTATTATTTTTATTATATTTTTATTTTTTTTTGGTGTTTTTATTTTTTATTATATGTTTTTTTTTTTTTTTTCCTATATTTATTTGATTTTTTACTAGGATATTTATTATTTTTTAATATTTTTTTCTTATGTTTTTTTGGGCATATTTATTTTATTTTTTTTAAATTGTGTATATTTTAATATTTATATTGTTTTTTGCTATAACAACCCAAATTATTGTATTTTTTTTAAACATAAAAAAAATTTGTTTATTTATTATTTCTTTAAAACAATATCGACCCTAAGACAGAAAGGCACAGTTCTTGGCAAACAACGTTTGTCGCCTAGTACAAAATTGAGACAATTATACAAATACTCAAATATGTCAGCAAATTAAATAGGTGTGTGCTGTGGAGATCAATTTAAACTCGTGTATGACTTCCTGAGCTTGAGGTCTGAATCCATGCGGTTTGGCAACGGAGTCATACAATGATTGATGAAGTCATCAGGAAAGCTAGGAAAGCAGTCCTGCTGCTCTCCGAGTCATCACTCATTCTTGGTTTGGTCTTCCATGCTCTGCTTCATCCTGAACCCACATAGCTAATGATGTTCATGTTGGTGACTGGGCGGCCAATCCTGGACCATTTGAATCTTCTCTGAGAAACTTTGAAAGTCGGAGATTGAAGTTCGATGGAGCACCATCTCTGGAGAATTTGGTCGCTCTTTTACGTGGTGATTAAAGGTAGCTAGATTCTTGGTATTGAGAACTATTGACTGTGCCTCCACTCATGAGAGATCTCCGCACACCCCATCACTGATGGAACCCCAGACCTGATTTTTTTCCGCCACCAAACGTCATGTTTTCGGGGTGATCTTGGTCCACCTGCGGGCTCCAGTATGTCCCTGCAATATTTGCGACACTCTGGTGTAATTCAACAGAAGGATTCTCTGAAAATCACTTTCTTCCACTCTCCAGCGTCCTCCTTTAGAGGCTGTGGGCCGTGCAAATGCCACCACGGTTTTTCAATTGTTCTTTTGTTAGTGCTGGCTTCTGGGCACCTGTAATTCAACCAGGGATGGCATTTTCGAGACAGTATCCCGACAAACGGCTCTGGTGAACACAGGTGACTCAGGGGACCAGTCTGGTGGCAGCTCGCTGCAGTTAAAATGGGCTGCCTTGATTTTTGCGAGTCCAAACCAACCGGTCCTCTCGACGCAGTTGCTTGCGGGGTTGACCGACCTAGGCTGTCAAAAACTCTCCAGTGGCTCCAATGTTTTTTAATCCTTCTGACTGGACGCTGAGACATTGAAGGTGTCTGCCACACACGATGGATCGGTTTGGTCCCGCTCTGATAATCAAAAACTTGAGTCTGCGGTGAATCTTAGGTGTTGCAGATGTCTAGTTGCAGTGTGATGCGAAGCGTCTAGTGGTACTGGGTGTTTTAAACCACCTGAGACCAATGATCCATTTATGTTTCACAGTGTGAGCTCCATATGTACAAGGCGACAACACTTGCAAAAATTGAATCACGGGCTTGTAAAACAAGACTGTGAATATGATTAGCAATACTTTGACAGTTTCTTTTGCACTGAAACATGTATTACAACAAGCTGTGGGATAAAAGAGCCATTCTTCGTAAACAAATCTTGAATATAAATATATTTCGAGGCATTCAGGTCAATTTTGTAACAAGTCGACAGACTGTTTCAGGGACGCTATACTAAAGTGCTTTTAGTCTTATTCTTGGTATACAGAGATTTATGTACTTGGTTTTCTGAAGCATGTAACAGTTGAAGTTACCGATTATTTATGTTTGAATCACTGCTGGTATATGTATGGGCCGCAAGTCTCTCTGGTATGAGAGATGAGATGATTGTTTTTTATACGACGTTTTTAATTCGTTCTAAATGTTCGAAAAATTGCAGCACATGCGCAGAGATAAAAACACTCTCTTTGTGCAATTCAAAATGTTTGTCTCTTTCTATTTTTATTTTCTCTCGCATTGTGAAGGGCCTAAATGTTTCAACCCAACCCATTTTACGTTAAAGATAGAGGAAAAATATCTGTTTTCCCTGCATTACAGTCCTTTCCAACCGTGCTGTATTAAATTATCAACTTACTGTCTGTAATGTGCCTCTTGCAAAGCAATGTTTTTTCTACAGGCAGTTTGCTTTGGTTTCTATGCATTCCTGCTGAAAGCTTTCTGACGCAGACAACCTCTTTGTTAATCTTGAGAAGAGGTAAGCTAAATTAACAGAGGTCCATCATCGAGCCCATAAAGCTTAAAGGCTCTGACACACCAAGGAGGCCGTTGGTCCCATGTGGCGGTGACAACCTTTGCCTAGCAGTGTTGTCCTGCACTGTTGCGCACGTTTTTTTTTTTTTGGCCAATTGTGTTACATTGGCGAAAGCAACCATTATGGATGTAGTAAAAAAAAAAAAGAATCATAAAGTCAAAACCAAGATTAAAGAAACATAGTACGGTTTTCCTTCAGCATTTTGTCTTGTATGCTACAACTGTGTGTAAACATAAGAGGGACTTCAAATACCGTTTCAGGGTAACCACAATATAGACGGCCCCCTAGCGTACATCGTCTAGTTTCATGGATTGTTCCGAGGGGGTAAGTTAGTAGTCCTAACGTTAGCAAAGGCCGCACGGCGAGGTTATTGCTCCTAATTTAGGCACAAGTTTAGTACTGGACCGTAGTGTGAGTGAGAAATGTGGCTGTTAGATGACAGCTGCAAAAAAGTGTGTATGTACTAGAATTGTTCAAGCTATGTGTGAATCGTGTAATCTAGACTTAAAGTAGTAACAAAAGGCTAAACAGATTTCATTACTGATCCAAAGAGAGAGTACAGAGAAGGGGCACTAACATATATCTCGCATGGGTTACAACCAGTGATGCGTAAATTCAAACATGACTAGTTAGTACACCATAATGTAACTTAGGCCAGAGTTTACGCGTACTAACACTTTGAGGGTTGCACCAGCTGAAATAGTTCACTTAGGCAAGTTACAACTACTATACATTAAAGCACTTAGTAGATGTAAAGTCCTCTGTCCAAGAGTCGTTGGCAGTGGCCATGTTGTTCAACAGACCAGGGAATAACCTGGAGATAAGGAGAGGTGACCAGCGCCTCGGATTCACGCGTTTTAATACCATCTCACACTTTTGTTTTTCGACGAGCACGAGCTAGAAGAGCTGACGCTCTGGCAGCAGACTTGGTGAATAACTAATTACCGGCTACTAACGTTAACATAAGTGTTTTATATACATCCAATTTAATCTGCCAAACGTTACAGGCTGTGAATTAACGTTACAACATTATGTTTTTAGCCGGTAGATTCTTTGAGTCCTATTGTTTGTAACGAGCTAGTGTTCAAAGATAACTTTGCAAGATAAATACCCAGTATCAATATAATAAACTAAAACACGTCCATCAGAAAGTATTTCGCTATTTGGCCCTATGGCAATATTAAAACTTGAATTTTTTGCGGCAATATTATGCTAGGTGGGACTTTACAGCCAGTGTACATGAGAACTTAGTCTACTCTGTGTGTAATACCACACACGAGACCCTTGTAGTCCTCAAAAAGCTATTAATGTATTTTTTAGCGTGGGCCACACTTTACACCCAAACCAGCCACACCATAAATACAACTCGCTGTGAAAAACAGTAGTCTCATGTGCACACAACACTTGATAAAACAGTGGTCAAAACATATCTACTTATATAGATATGTTATGTGACGACACTTTACACAACATAACCTAACGTAATGCCGACCTTTCACCTGTTGCGCAACATTGGGTAAACATTGTCACATTATGCATAATCTTTTGTAAAATGAACACTCTAACTGTCTTACAATAGATCGTTGTTGTGCAGTATTAATTTTGTCGGAGAAATAAAATCAGACAGCATGTATGTCAAACTTTGAGAAACAATTGCAAATTAATGTGCAAGCAGCGTTGGACGGGCCCTCGCCCTCGCTAATGGTGCGTGCGTCGGCTGTTGACTGGCGGACGCCGCTACCGCTCAACGTGACATTTGTGCGGCTGGTCAAACCTTGTCACCAATTTGTCACCAATGAAGATGGAACCCCTGTGATTTCAATGATACCTCACACCAAGACTCTACGTCGTACAGTTCATTATCTTGAAAGGGGGCGTGGCCAATCAACGGGGGCAGTCAAACATCGCCAATGGAAAAGGAAGTCTCTACTGAGTTCATTGGTACCTCACACGACTATACCTTACATGGGTCACCAGTTTATGATAAGCGGCGTGGCTTACGCCTAAGGGGCGGTCCAAGCATCACCAATGAAGAACTAACTCTCGCTTAGTTCAATGACACCTCACACAAGACTTACCTTAAACGGAACAATAATATTCCTTCCAGTCAATAGGGCCTTAACTAGTACTTTCAGAAAGTAACCATCGTTATTCAAGTTTTTCCTATGTTTTAAATGCTCAATGGACCCCACCTCCACCTCCTCTTAATGGAACTTAAAATACATGTGCATGTTTGGAAGGCCTTACTTATATTTATACTGCTCTATTAGATGACATTACAGTGGCTGAATAAGTTTACGCACCCATGCTAAAGTTGATTTAAAAAGAGGATAAAAAAACATCTTTTGGAAATGGATCTTATGCCTTATTCAAAAAAATTAGGAAAATCCACCTTTTAAAAATCTATTTTCTTGTGAATGAATACTGTAGTGTAAGTAAATAATGTTCTTCCTTGTAATACAGGCATAATTATACCCCCTATGTTAATTCCGTAGGCCTCGATTTTAATTTAAGCCAGTATTTCATGGCTCAGGATACTATGCTCCTGATGAAGTTCCCTTAGCATGTGTGTAAACGTGTTCA
Organism: Etheostoma spectabile; assembly: GCF_008692095.1. NCBI lineage: Eukaryota > Metazoa > Chordata > Actinopteri > Perciformes > Percidae > Etheostoma > Etheostoma spectabile. The sequence goes on along the minus strand of NW_022605594.1, from coordinate 186,627 downwards.
AGCCCTGTATATGTCTGGCAATGAAATCATTTTAAATTAATAGGTCTATTTTCAGCAGGTGCCGTGCGCTGTCAGTTTCTAGGTTAAAAGGAATTACACGTTGTTGTGTTAATGTCCTCAGATTAATTGATCAACCTTGTATCCAAGATGTCCCAAACTAAGACTGTCAATATTTTGGATCAAGGTAGCTAGCAGCAAAGTCTACTAGACAGTGATATATTTGAAAGGCTGTTTAAGCATTAGCTTTTATATGACATAACCTAAATAATAATTTGACTATGTATTGGTATCTACATTTACGGTGTGAAGTGCAGGAAAAAGCTTTTAACCCCTGTTGTCCTTGAGCCATTTGACCGTTTTCAGTTTGTTGTTTTTTGTCAATAAAATATTGGCCGTCGACAATAGCTTTACATTAAAAATATCAAAAAACTTCAACAAAAAAGAACCCACAACATTGAAAAAGTGACAAAAATGTTGGAAAAAGCAAAATTATTGAAAAAAGTGAACAAAACAGTTGTTTTTTCATGGTTGACGGGAAGACAACAACAATGGGTAAAAGCCTTAAATTTGGAATTAGACCTTGGAATAGTTGTACGTACCCTGATAAAATCATTGGATTTATTGATTATTCCCAAAATAAAAAAGTAAACTGAGTATTTACCAAATATTCAAGTTCGCAGCTGATTACAATAACCCATGACATCTAAAGATTTCTTCTTCATAAATCTTGAATTGCAGTTTGTTTGAAAGGCCCTAAAAACCCTGTTTTGTCTTAAAGTCTAAAACTACATGAGACTCATAGTAACCTACAGAGGTCCTCGAAAGAATGCCCTGTGTTAACTTAACCCTAGTCTTTTCTCCCGTAGACAACATTCAGTTTTCTGGTCACATGTTAGTTAAAACCTTCTTAAGACACTTTTGTCACTTTCCCAAGTTCTTTGTCGATTGTTTGGGTCATTTTTGTTTTTGACCAAGTTTTTGAAGCCATCCATCCATCCATCTATATCCGCTTATCCGGTATCGGGTTCCGGGGCAGCGAGCTCCAGTGGGGACCCACAACTTCCCTTTCCCGAGCCACATCAAACCAGCTCCGATGGGGGATCCCGAGGCGATTCCCAGCCAGGTTGGAGATATAACCTCCACACTAGTCCTAATCTTCCCCGGCCTCTCCCAGCTGGACGTGCCTGGAACACCTCCTCGGAGGCCCCAGAGGCATCCTACCAGATGCCCGAACACCTCACTGGCTCTTTCGACGCGAAGAGCAGCGGCTCTACTCCGAGCTCCTCTCGATGACTGAGTTCTCACCCTATCTCATAGGGAGACGCCACCCCACCTCCTGAGGAACCCATTTCGGCGCTTGTACCCGGATCTCGTTCTTTCGGTCATGACCCAGCCTTCATGACCTAGGTGAGGTAGGAACGAAAATTGCCGTAGATCGAGACTTTGCCTTCTGGCTCAGTCTCTTTTCGTCACAACGGTGATAATAACGGAATGTAATACCGCACCAGCTGCTCCGATTCTGCTCCGAACCATCTCACGCTCCATGGTCCCCTCACTCGCGAACAAGACCCAAGGTACTTAAACTCCTCACTTGGGTCAGACTCACTCCCCACCTGAAGAAAGCACTCCATCGTTTCCTGCTAAGAACCAGGCCTCAGATTTAGAGATGCTGATCCTCATCCAGCCGTTCACACTCTGCTGCGAACCGATCCAGTGAGTTCGAAGGTCACAGACCGATGACGCCATCAGGACCACATCATCTGCAAAAGCAGCATGAGATCCCGAGCCCACCGAACTGCAACCCCCTCCCGCCCCGACTACGCCTCGATATCCTGTCCATAAATATTACAAACAGGATTGGTGACAAAGCGCAGCCCTGGCGAAGTTTTTGAAGCTTTCCCCGAAATTTGTTGTCACTTTTTGACGTTTTCTAACTTTTCCCGAAGTTCTTGCTCACTTTGTACAATGTCTTTGTCGATTTATTTCAGACTTTTTGGTTGTTTTTCCCTACATTTCTGTCACTTTTTTCAGTGTTCTTAAATATTTTTTTCTTTTTTTAAAATGCTATGAAATTAAAACACACAAATTCAATGAAAATAGTGAACTGATCAGTTATTTAACTTGTGAGGAGTGTTGTATGGAACCATCCACGTTATTTTTTACAATTTGGCTGAAGGAAACCCAAATTTCTGATTTAGAAACGTTTTGAAAATGAGTCAAATTTCACCCCAAGGACAACAAAAGGGTTAATTTTTTTCTTTGGATGTACCTCCAGACAAAAACCTATATTTAGTACATTGTAATTAACACATAAAATAATTTGAGCCAATTAGTATTTTGGGGGTTTAGGATACAAATGAGCGTTTGCGTTTCCCCGATTCATACATCAAACTATATTTCACAGGACGGAAGTGCAACTTAACATTTAAAGAACAATAGAGTAGCTCAAATAAACCAAATTACCTCAACTGCAACTGACTAGGATTAATTAAAGAAAACCACAAACAAGG
>NW_022605594.1:184025-184107 GCF_008692095.1 Etheostoma spectabile | reverse complement strand
GTACTCACGGCAAACGAGCCCCCAACCTGTTACGATCGGCTCACAGGCCACAACAAAAGACGGAGATGCACAGCAACGTAAC
>NW_022605594.1:183728-184015 GCF_008692095.1 Etheostoma spectabile | reverse complement strand
TGACATTTATTAAATAATGATGCAAACAAGAGCACGATGAGGTGTCATTGTCAGTATCAGAGATGAATAAAGGTGGATGTATGTAATGGAGAATGTGAGGTGTATGTTGTCATTAGTTAAGAAAGGGAAACAGAGAGAAAACATGTTGGCGTGCCGTCAGGAGAATGCGTCCGCCTGGTCTCGGGGCAGGCGAGGTTAAATAGTCTGGGAGGACCGGCCAGGTGATCATAGTCATCTCATTATTACCTACACTACACCTGCAAGTTAACAAGACAAACCACAGTACA
>NW_022605594.1:183621-183718 GCF_008692095.1 Etheostoma spectabile | reverse complement strand
AGGCCCAGGGCCGGCACACCAACAAACATGACATTGTTTTTATTGCTAGTGTTTGTGTGTAGTATAGTCGTGAGGAATAGTTTCAGTTTTCTCACAT
>NW_022605594.1:182578-183611 GCF_008692095.1 Etheostoma spectabile | reverse complement strand
ACAGGGTTTGCTCCCCTAGCCACTGTACCCTCCCGATATAACTCCCGTGGCTGTGGGGTTGCCTTCTTCCTCCTTCCCAGCCATTTGTTGTGGTTCTCACATCAACATCTTCCACCTGCACCGCTGTTGGGGTCTTCACTATTTACTAGGGATGAGCGAGTACAGCATTATCTGTATCTGTATCTGTATCTGTTTACCTAATTTGATAGCATTTTAAAACAAAAACCAACTGATTTGGGTTTTATTTTTTTTATTTTGTTTTTGTTTTTTTTTTTTATTTCTTCAAAAGCTCAAAAATATTTATTGTCTTTTCATTATTGATAATTTTTTTTTTTCAAAAAAAGAAAAAAAAAAAAAAAAGAAAAAACACTGGCAAAACCAACCCGTATTGGCCCAATGTATGCAGCACATAATGTAATCTGATTACTGACCTTCCTGTTAAAAAAAAACAATGCAAATGCAAAATGATCTCAACTAGGTATTCGTTATAATGGAGGCTGCAATGGAAATTGCTAAGTGCCCACAAACTTTGACGGGTTCGTGTAGATAGCTTACTCACTCACAGTCACAGACACCACAAATACCTGGGGGGAAAAGGAAATAAAATAATAAAAAACAAGAACCATAAAAAAAAACATTGATCACACTGATAATCAAAAAATTAAAAGTTAAAACACAAACTTATATTATTGAGTATGATGAAAATCTTGTTCATACATTTTATTAATAAATTGCAACAAAAGTGTTGTATTTCTGTTGCAAAAACTGTTATCTTCTGTAGGCAATATAGTTTTTACCATGACAAACACCAGTGTATGAATACTGATCTGTCGTAAAATAGTTTCTAATCAGCACTATATTATACAATTTCTGCTCAACCATATAAATTGCTGCTTAAATAAACATACCAGTTAAAGCCCCGGAACAGTTGAAGAGAACCTGACACACTCCGGGTTAAATCTGACCCCTTCCGGTTTAGGCCCCGCCCACTACGAGTACGGATCCCGGATACAGATAACTTGTGGGTAACCAG
>NW_022605594.1:182393-182553 GCF_008692095.1 Etheostoma spectabile | reverse complement strand
CTTTTAATTTTTCTATTATCAGTGTGATCAATTTTTTTTTATTGGTTCTTTTTTATTTCCCCACCAGGTATGTGTGAGTGTCTGTGCCTGTGAGTGAGTAAGATATCTACACTACCGGTCAAAAGTTTGGGGTCACTTAGAAATTTCCATTGCACTCCAT
>NW_022605594.1:172531-182368 GCF_008692095.1 Etheostoma spectabile | reverse complement strand
GCACAGAGGGTATGTAACCGGAAAGAACGATCTGTTGACATCGCTCATGGGTACGTAGTCTCTACTATTATCAGCCACGCGCATAGCGCTCCAGTCCCGCCGTCGCACTCTGGCCAGTAACTCTCGTTCAGCGTTTCGTACATCGGTGATCTGTAGTAGGATGAATCAGGGCATCTGTAATCAACCACGCTCGGGCGCACTCTAGCCTGCAGATACTCGATGTTGCTACGCTGACTGTGTGAAAGACAAACACTAGGGTGGTATGTGTTGTCCAACGAGTCTGCAATGCTCGGCGAACACTCCCAGATCAGCGTCTCGAAAGCACAGGGGGACACGGTGGAATAATCCAACACAGCAGGAGGACAGGCGGGGAGAGGTACGTAGAGCAGGCCACAATCCACAAGCAAGGGAATAGACAAGAGTGGAAAGTATCCGGAGAAATCCAATCTTGATCCCACGCAAGGTTGGGCCGCATTAGAATGCTGCAATGTAGAAAGGACAAGAACAGCGAGCACAGAGTGTCAAGCTTAGTAAATCTCCATGGTCACTTGTGCCGGATAGGATTATAGGGATGCTGGCGTCTTAAAGTGGCTAGTATATACAAAAAAAGGGAGGCGAATAGTCCCGGCACGATGTGGGAAGTGTAGTGAGAGGCAGATGAGAAACTGGGGGGCAAGCAATCATGACAGCCGGGGGTACTGAGGCCGCGTGTGCTCTGGAACAAGGAGGGGGGGGCTGTAGCGCAGAGCTGCTCCGTGCAAAGGAAATAATGTGAGGTTCAAAAAGGGGGAGGAACGGGGAAAAAAAATGGAACATGAAGGGGCGGAAGAAGGGGGAAAGACAAGAGAAAGAAGGAAGGTAGAGGGGAAAAAGCACCAGAAAGGGAAAAAAAAAACTTAACAAAAACGAAAAAAGGGAGGTATAGCGACAACACCACCGCCACAGGATGCGGAAAAATCCGTCCAACCAGGAATAAATCTCACCGAAAAATCATGTTAAGCTAGAGGGATAAAAAAAGGGATGGCTTCCAATAAAAAAAAATGGAAATAAAGGGGGCGGAGAGGAGCACCGAAACACGGAGAGCCGAGTCCACACCTGAAACAGGACCGCCGCTCGTCTGACAATGCACCTCGACATCGCCAGCTGGACATTTTAATGAAGTTGACGAAAGGCGTTTTAACAAAATGAGACAACCTCTACTTTTAAGTAGTTTAAGCCGTGATATGAGCCTGAAATTTTAAGGACCCTGCTACCGAAAAGTTTTGTCTATAGGGGTTCTCGCAACAAGGTATTAAAAACAAAAAGTGCTCTTCACTCTTATGTCATTCTAACTTTGGACATGAACTGATCACTAACTAGCCGGGGTTATCACGACTGTCTGTTCTCTGTTGAGTTTGTAACTGATCTAGTCGGGTCTTGTGCAAGCTGTCCCATGGTGTCACATCCCGTCGCACGGCAACGGTTACTTTCCCTACACTGCACACATTGCCTCTCGCTATTATGCGAAGCGCCTGTAAGAGCAAATCAGCGCAGACGCGAGCAGACGCGATGCGTCAGCGAAGCGGGATTCCTGCCTGTCCTGGTGGTGTTTTGACTGGTATAAAAGTCAGACACAATGCCCAGTGGAAAAGGCCTTGCCTGTCGGTATTCGGCTAGACATAAGACACTGCATGTGGACTCATGCTCTCGAAGCTTATGATACCAGAAACAGTCGCTGATTCCTGGCTTCGCATATGGGCTCATCTATCTGACCTCAGGCCGACTGCTTCAACACTCTGCAGTGCTGATCCGAACATCGCGCATACTCTTGGTCTGATGCTGAGGGTCAATAGTAGCGCTCATAAGCAGTCACTGCCCGCGTAGTTCGCTTCTGAAGTCACGATACTAGTCCCATTTGTACTCCGATACCATGCCACTCTTGATTCATGCGCCATGTGGAACAGAATAACAAGCGCGATGAGGCACGGATTACCTTGATGCTTGTTCTGACGACGTCTTTAGTCCCTATTTTCTCATTTTTGATTCGAGAAAGACTTCGACTACTAGGACCACTCGACACGCTTTCGACTTAGTCATTATGATGGCCGGTAATGCACCATGTTACTCGTCTTAAACCGGCTACTTAACGAACAAGTAACTAAGATTGATTTACATAACCGACTTACGTCCATAGGACGATAAGAAACAATATTCCTACAAGCACATCTCTAGTCTCTTAAATTATGTAACCTATCTCTAAATCTGAATAAAAATGACAGTAATTTGGCATTGAACCGACAGTCTTCTCTTCACTGCTTTTGCCTGGTTTGTCTGCGGAAACCTGATATGATGTAGCTTGTCCGCGGGGTGTCGCAAGTTTTGAAACGCTCTCCCTCGGTGGACTGTTACCTTAGTTGAGAGCTATATAACAAAACAACACTTAGCGTGAATCATCAGGTAAATATATTACACTAACATTCTGTATAACATTAATGGGTCCTTTATTGACTGTTTCGATTTTCCTTTCAAAACTTTTCCCCGAAGTTCTTGCTCACTTAAGCCACATTGTACAATGTCTTTGGTGTCGATATTATTCTAGACTTTATTGGCTTGTTTTTGTGTATTTTGTTCCACGTTACCAATTGTCTGTCACTTTTTCTCCTGAAATTCTTAAGATATTATCTTCTTTTCTTTTTTTTCTAAACTAGCTAGAAATTAAAACACACAAATTCCAAACTGAAAACTAGGGGAAGCTGTCATCCAGTTATTTCACTTGTTGATGAGAGTTTTTGCTGGACTGGACCAGTTCATGATATCTACCGACGCATTAAAACATTTAGGCACCAACCGTCAACGAAATCATCTAGGCACACATTAAGGGTGAGTTGGCACTAGCGCACATCGAATTCACTTATTGTGACGATCAACTTCTCTGAACAAAATGACATCCCAATTTCACACATCACCAAGGACGACAAATGATGGGTCTGCATCATCTTTAAAAGAAAGTGCTCAATGTCATGGATCATTAACGAACGATGGCCTAAAACAAGACGAGAGCGGAAGTAGAGAATGTGACCGCTCCACAAGAACGAAAAATCCCATAAGTCAGATCTAGAATAAAACATGTGAGAGTCTAGGTCAGTTATATCAAACATAGTAAACCGCACTGTAGATTAATGCAATTTCGCAAGAAGAGCTCTAATGTAGTCATGTCTCGGGGGTTTAGGATGACAGACTGAGCGTGTTGGCGTTTCACGCCCGGGGCACTGCTAACATAGCGAAGACTGCGTTTTGCAATTTTCCCGACGTCACGCGCTCTTCTCTGCGGAGGGCAGCAAGAGACACAGGTGTTTACACTGCCAGACCTAGCAGAAGTATTCTCTTTCTGTCATACATTGTGCTTACAAGCGCTGTTCAGCATGTCCATCTCATCAGATCATAACCGGGAAAAGCAACAAGCACGGCGATGCTTAACCATAGAGATGCCAACTGGCCTTGTGGGGGGTGCCTCCCTATATTTAGCCATTTGACTCATGTCTCCACTGGGTAATTTCAACGTTCAGAAACAATTGTGTCATGAAGTTCACTAACCCAAGCATTTCAGCATCCTACTAGATGTTAGGAACCAGCTTTATGTCGTAGCAGCAGCAGCAGTCACAATCCATCGTGTGAATGATTCAACGTACTAGGTCCTGGGTGCATGCTCGTTTGGAAAACACCGGTATACCCTCTGGGATCTGCTTGTATAAGTCTTTAATCACACTCCGCGCCTCCCTGGGTAATGGGGTGCCACCCTTCAGACCAAACAGATTCGCATGCTTCATCATTTTACCTTCCCGTCCCCTCAAGGATTTATTATGTCTAATAGATCTTGCAGGGGCTCACCTAATGCGAAAATCTTCCCAAAAAAAAAGCAGGATGCCGTGGCCAAACATCACTGAGAGAGGGTGTACATGTTTTCGAAATACTCCCTGGCAGCCAGCCACTTCAACTGGCAAGGAAGGCTGTGCGATGACAGAGGGGAGAATTTCGACCACACGTATGCAAGCCCTATAGACACAGAAGATCATGATGAGCGATGTTTCTTGAAGGCATAAAAGTGACAGTCATGAGTCGAACGCGACTTACCTCCCCCCTTTTGGAACATCGTTGTTGTCGTGCATGAAGTCTCGGGCCAGTCCAAAGTCACAGATCTTCACTATCTGCCCTGAGGAGAGGAGGCTATTCCTGGCAGCAGGTCCCGATGCAACACCTGAAAAAAGTAGCGACTGTGATAAGCGCTCATATCACATACACTAAGTGTCCTATCAATCCTGGACTAGATCCGATCCACCCGACAAACGTACATAAATAATAGACGCACTTAAGATAAAATCTCCACAAGACATCCACTGCGATCTCATCTCCTGTAATGTATTTTCATGTTGTGGTCACTTAATGTTCATCTTTTAAGCTGTTTCATCTTGCTTTACATAACAGCGTGGTCTTTGTGTAAACACCAGGTGAGGATGGCTGTGACCACGTCAATGTATATTCAGGATAGAATACTCTATGAAGCTGAAGAAATAGCTTCATGGTTGCACACGGTCCCTAACTCTGTCCCCTTCAATTCCTAGCCGCTTGACTGCCGAGCCGACTATATTCATCCCACCTGGCCGCTCTCCTGAGTGGGCTCAGCAGCCTGTCACACGACTGCTATCACAAACTGCTGGATAAATGTCCTACAGCCCCCCGGATGTGTAGGCTGGCCACATGTCAAGTCACGCATTATAGGTACATCAAAATCCCACAACGGCCAGTTGAGAAGCATTGGATGTGTGTATTCAAACCCTAGCTGCACAAACGTAGAGATAAAAAAATTAAAAAGTGTGATTTGCAGTCATTCCTGGGACAAAAACTTACATTATTTTGGAAGCAGAAACTCCTCATGCTCTTGGCAACTCTGGTAGTGAAACTGGCAGTTCGTGGGTGTGAGGCCCCTGCTGTTCATGGGTTTGTCTGCCAGCATGACTGTCCAATATCTCGTCCTCTTGTTTACGAAGCCACTACGAAAACCCATGATCTATATGGTTTATCATGCATTGTAAATATAGTACTTGGGCTGCCAAACCTGGCTTTTACTAATGGACAGCAGATGAAACGATAGCATACTCAGTGTACTAGCTCTGCTACAATTATCCTCAAATCTCATCTGTAACTTACATGCGAACGGGCTTGTACCACTCCTAAGTTCTGACAGAGTAATAGGTAGCACCCTCCACCAACACGATGAGTCAACGCGCATCCCCTAGCACACTACAGCCAAAGCGAGTACACCAATATAAGTCGTCAGCAAGAGAGATGAAAAGCGTGACTAGAGGAGAAGAGAAAAACTTTAGTGCAGTACCTTAATGCTGAAGTGTGAGTGATGGGTTAGGATGTCAGGTGTAGAACTCACTGTAGATGTCTAAGTAGCATTAGTGGAGGGTTGCGTGATCCATCCGACACGTGGCACGTACAGTGTCATCCTGCTTCATAGCCGTAGTCTCCTTTGTTTTCAAATGACTAGACTCATCTTAACTGCGTAGCAAAGACACGCGCGCTGGTACACAAAAGGAACATGCTAGTAGTGATAGCAGAACGCATTGTGTCCTGTAACGTGGGAACGTATTGTAGCCTTATAAAGAACTATGGTGAGAATACGTACATCATGTTACTACATCTCATCCAATCCCCTACTGTGTGTACTATCGGGTTTCCCACCCGCAGGTCTATAGCATTGGCAAGCCTGGGGCCCACTGGGCAAAAGTTGCCCTCCACCAAGCTAAGCCACTAGAATTATTGTTTAATGTATTTTTTAAGAGTGTGCTAGTTATGACGAAAGTTAACAGGGGGGCGGCTCCATTGAACCTTAGAGGTCAGGGTTTCAACTCTCCGTTAGCTTGGTACCACGACTCAGTATATGGCCTCTATAGAAATCTGAGCGCTTGAAGCTTTTGCAAGTAGGCGTCCTACCATCTGTTATCACAGAGCTATTAGCTCGACCATTAACAGTACGTGCATGACTGTCTGTGACCTGGTCAGTCCATGGCCGGCCCTATCAATCAAGACACTTGTCAACCCGCCGGCTTATACTACCACTTTTACTGGGGGACACACTGATGCCAATGTGTGTGTGGCCCTACTAATCCTCCATCTATCCCTCTGCTCCCTCTTCCGGGTTAGAGAATATGTGGTTGAGCCTAACTGGTAGCCTGCTGAATTACACATCTGTTATTGGTCAGATTCGCTGGTGTCTTGTACCCTTCTGCATACAGCCATACAGCACAGATGAGCCTCGGGAGACAAGGAGACGAGAGGAGAAGAGACCAACGAGTAGACCAAACAGTGATCAGAGATAGAGAGAGATAGAGAAGCAGAGATGACAGGCCCCAGGAGAAGGAGCAGCAAGTAGCGGGCTACTGACTGCCTTCCACCACTCGTGATCGTCTGCGGGTAGACAGAATTACCAGGTTCCCGCTCCAACACAATGAAATTAGTTTGAAAGCTCTGAGACCATTCGGACCTGGGATTTGATTTAGGTGAGCCCAACTAACTCTCCCCACCACTGAGTAACTGGCGTAGAGTTTACCTCGATTCGGGTGCGAGAATGTGAGTGTTGCGGTTGCGTGAGACAATTGTGCACTATGTTGTGACAATGGCTGCAAAATTTGGGAGTGGCCAAGGGTACTTGAAATGATGTATATGTTTTTCTTGGTCCCAAACAAGACAAGTGTCCTCTGAATTACAGGATTATTCAACATAAAAAAAAAGCACTCAAAATGTAAAACTTAAACGTTATGATGAATAACCTCCCTCCTGCTAGCTCTCGTTCTCTGCGTCGTTGATCCAAAGATATCGAGCTCTTTTTTAGTAACTTTTCTCTTGAGTCAGCTGAGGAAGTTCTCCCTGTTTCTTGGCTAGTTGACCAGGTCCCCCATAAAGCAGTACTCAGTGATAATGCTAATCGTGCCTGGGAACATCCACAGCAGAGAGTCTATGCATCTGGTCGTCAGTCCTGGCATGCTAATCTTATCAGAGGCCTCGTAAATGGCTACACACGTCAAGAGGGCAAGCCTCCGCTTCCCATAAAAAGCCTATAAAATACCACACATCAAGCCCGTGTCGACTGAGACGCTGAGACAGGGCTGTCACATCTTTTTGCTGGGTGTTAGAGCTGTAAGATGTGCTACAAATGCCAATCGGACTGAGTGGTGTATGTGTGTTCATCGCTCACTTGGCAGCATTAACTGGGCCGTCAGTGTGTTGTGTCTAGTTTTGTAAAGTGGTGACTAAATTGCAAGTCGAGAGTGCAACATGTTAACTAACTGTTATTAACGCCTATGTTGTTGCTATGAAGGAGTGGTTTGTGTGTTCATGGTGGGTTCTTTGAATTTTCCAATTTGTGTGTGGTATATTTATTATTCACACGACTGGGTGACAGAGCGCAGTCCCAAGTCAGTTAACGATGCTATATACACGATGGTCGAGACTAAGATCGAGTCATGTATCTGTCGTCTAGACAATCAGCGCCTGTGTTCTCGCGTTGTGACGATCGTTCACGTGGCTGATAAGAAGTCACTAGCTGACATGATGGGCAGCATCAGCCCCAGACACACAAAGCAACCAACCACATTTCAGAGCCAAAGAGGTGACCTGCCCTAGAATTAGTCTTCTCAGTAATCTTACAATCTGTTCCTGCCAGTTGATAAAAAATCAACTGTTAGTAAGTTTGCTACACTTTGACGTGTTCTTTGTAAATTAATGTCGCACTGTGTTCTAGACCTACCTCTATCTGGAAAGGGTGTTTCGACGGTAACATCGCGTCCTATCGATGTGGTCCATATCCAAACGTTTCCCCGGACTGAATTTGCGCGGTTTGCCGACGGCAGGCTTCGCCAGACTTCCACCCTTCATTTCGGGAAAGGGCCGGATGTCCGTTGCCGTGCCCTTTCTTTGGTGTTGGTGTCTACGACCTCCGGTGGTTCTGAGGATAGTGGTTAGCCTGGTCCTCAGGATGGCTCTGCAGGGTAAATCCACCAGCCTAGCTAACGATATCATGCTCTGCATCTGAGACGACTTACAGTTACCTGTCCGTCAGATGCATCCTGCAGGGCCCTAATCCGTTTAGGCAGCTAGCTAGAACTAGCTGTCCAAGGTTGCAGAATTCTACCTCTTTTGAACTTTCGAATCGTACACAACGTTCCCAACCAAAACCCAGGATATTCTGCAGAGGACTGATCCATTGCTCCGTCTCATGAAACTATACTGGGTTTACAATACTGCCAATAGAGCCAGAGCATAATTTCCTTTCATCATTGTCCTGATCGTAGGTATGGCAGTTGTGGACTAGCCAGTTCACTCCATCCGTTCACATGTGCTGTGTCAGGCAAGGTCTGGCAATCGCCAACAGATATGCTGTCTTACCATACGCCCTGCAACATCGCTGTACAATGGGGTCTTGCGGACTGTATTTACTCTAGGGATTAGCGAGTACAGCATTATCTTGTCTCATTCTGATGCTCGAGTGGTATCTGATCTTAGCCTAGTACAGCTACATGAAGCTATAATCATGTCATCCTGATGACACGCCTACTCGGTTAGGTGGAGAACATCGGGCTAAACCCCGGCTATAATTGGTCAGATCTTGTACTTCCTCGCAACTTAGTACCTTAAGTGTGTCAGGGATTGATTCCATACGTTCGACATGTGCGTGGGCTTTTACACTGTATGTTATCTTCTCATAAGGGCAATTCGATCAGTGGCAGTTGAATCAGAAAATTGTTAATATGTGTAAGGATTGCCTGAGTGAGATTAGATAAACTATGTTTAAGTTACTATAGACGAGAACTCAGGATTCAACATCAATGGAATGACATGTCATGTGCGAACTCACAAACTATATAGGCGACAGTGATAGTAGTAACAAACTGTTATGCACTACAATAAGACTACAACAATGGGTGGTCTGGCAATTATTAAGTAAAATGTAATGACAGTCCTAAACGAGAGTATTCTGCGGAGCATACGTCACAGGGGCAGGTCAATTTCTGCGCACGGCTTTACCAATATATGTTAGACGCTTTTATTTTTCTATTTCATTTGTCCACTGGTGTTTCTAGTTTCAAGGTGTGGTTTACATACTTATGTTCTTAATTTCTACCCACCGGTAATTGTCCTGTGAGGTGCGCTGTTGGCCTGTGAGTTGAGTAAAAGAGTTTATTCCTAGCACCCTATACAAAGGAACTCAACGAAAAAGATTGGGGTCACCATATGAAATTCTGTCCTTATTTTTATCACAGGCCGATCAATCATTAGTAGACCGTAATACGAGTGATTGCGTATCAGTCAGTTGCATTAAAGATAATAACAATAAAAAAAATTTAAAAACAAAAACCCAGTGGCATCGTGTATCGATTACAAATTTAGTGCTGTCACCATAATTGCAAATGGGAACATTTTGCCATTGTAATTTTCTAGGTTCACTGTTAGTGCATATTGTTAAAATCGATATCGAGATACTATAAACATAAAGTGTTCCTTTGGAATTATATTAATGAATGGTTGGCTTTTATATGTGGTAACTGCCGATATTGCATTACAAGCCCTCATCTGTAATTCCTTCTATAATGGAGTGGTATGGAAATTTCTAAGTGACCCCAAACTTTGGACCGGTAGTGTATAGGCTATATATATAGAGAGAGAGAGAGAGAAACAAAGAGAGGGCGGGGGGTTGGAATGTGTTTGTGTGTCTTAATTTGTAATATTATTTATTTATACCTGACAGGTTTTAAAATGAATTAGGCTTTCGACTATGTTGCTGGTTTTTCTTAGCTG
>NW_022605594.1:172230-172335 GCF_008692095.1 Etheostoma spectabile | reverse complement strand
CTATCCCAGAACGGAGACACAGTCAATGGAGAATTTCATTGAATCCGAGTACAGATATTGACTGCATTACTCGGATAATACTTGTACTCGGCAAAAGTGCTTTAT
>NW_022605594.1:172089-172220 GCF_008692095.1 Etheostoma spectabile | reverse complement strand
TACTCGTTTCAGCCGAGTACTCGGCTCATCCCTACTATTTACCCATAGCTGGGGCTATTTTCCCATAACTGGGACAGTGGGTGACGGGAATCCACTCCCCGATGGGCCTGCATGCCGCGTCTCTGGGGCCC
>NW_022605594.1:171443-172079 GCF_008692095.1 Etheostoma spectabile | reverse complement strand
CGAGATCCTGTACAACTTAGCCTGGAACCACAGTTACCATGTGTGCCACCGGGAAGCGTGTACAAGGTCTTGACAATGGAGAGGCTATGTACCGGCGGAGGAGGCGACACACACTCGGCTCCTCTTTCAACCCCTGATAACAAAGAGCTGTCCGGTGGCAGTAGCTGGAAGCAGAGAGTGGGGAGCAGAAGCAGCATGCAGCATGTAGCATGTAGCACGCACTGACTACAAGCTCTACTACTCCAACCCTACTGCACATTACAACGCCCTTTGCCAAACCACACACACACCCACACACAAAGCAAACACACAGACATACACACACACATACACGCACTCACAACACACCACACACACCCAGCACCCACGACACATCACCACACACACACACACACACACACACACACACACACACACAGAAAGACAGAAAGAACACAGACAGATACTATACCAGTACAAATGCATGTTCTCTTCCTCAGCCAGGCAGAAGATTTTTGTACCACTTCTTCTTCTTTGGCTTTTGCATTATTTGGCTCTGAAGATCTACCAGCTGGGACCTCAAGGTGCTCTCTGTCCTCTCCCACTCCTGCTCTTTTTCCTGCTGAGTCAACTTCAGGCTTTCTGTGGCCTGAAGGA
>NW_022605594.1:171339-171433 GCF_008692095.1 Etheostoma spectabile | reverse complement strand
TTCCTCCTTCCACTGGTTGAGATGATTCTCCAGCTGATGTTCATACTTTTTCTCAAGAGTATCCATGAGGTTCTTGTTGTTTTGGTCCTGCATC
>NW_022605594.1:170876-171329 GCF_008692095.1 Etheostoma spectabile | reverse complement strand
CTCTATGGGAAGCCTGGGATCTTTCCAGAATCTCTTTTGCCTCCTCTTCCTGTTTCAGGAGAGCTTCCTCCACCTTGCTCAATTTATCCTTTAGATCCTGAGCTTGAGCCCTCTCAATTTCCAGATGGCTCTCTAACATCACTGTTGGTGGTCTTACCTACCGTTAGCATCTGTCTCTCTTCTCAACGCTTCAACTTCTGAGTGGCCACAATATTTTTAAGGGCCTGCATCTCTCCCTTTATCTGGTTTAAATCGACTTCCAGGGCTTCAGTAATAAAGATCTGCAAGTCCAGATCTTTTTGGGCTTTTTCCATCTGGGATTTCAGACCCTCTGTTTCCCCTAATGGGAAGTGGACACGTTCAGCTGGAGCCTCATCCAGCAGGGCTCTATGGGAAGCCTGGGATATTTCCCGTATCTCCTTTGCCTCCATCTCCTGTTCTAGGAGAGCTTCC
>NW_022605594.1:170016-170866 GCF_008692095.1 Etheostoma spectabile | reverse complement strand
TCAATTTATCCTTCAGCTCCTGAGCTTGAGCCCTTTCCAGAGAGCTCTCCAACTCTAACTCCACGTCGGTCTTACTTACCGTCAGCTTCTGTCTCTCTTTAAAAAAGCTCCATCTTCTGAGTTTCCACTTCCTTTTTCAGGGCCTCCTTCTCTCCCTTCATCTGTTCCAATTCAACCTTCAGGTTTTCAGTAATGAAGTACTGCAGGTCCCGATCTTCTTGGGCTTTTTGCAGCCTGTTGCTGATTTTTCCCAGCTGGGATTTCAGGTGCTCTGTTTCCCTGGGTGGGGAGGGTACACATTCAGCTGGAGCCTCATCCAGTTGGGCTCTATGGGAAGCCTGGAACCTTTACGTATCTCCTTTGCCTCCTTCTCCTGTTCTAGGAGAGCTTCCTCCATCTTGCTCAATTTATCCTTCACCTCATGCGGCTGAGCCCTTCCATTCCCAGAAAGTCTCCAAACTCCAACGTTGGTCTTAACTTACCTGAGCTTCTGTATCTCTTACAAAGCCTTCAATCTTTGAGTCTCCACTTCTTTTTCAGGGCCTCTTCCTCCCGTTATTGCCCAATCGACCTTCAGGTCTTCAGTAATGAAGTACTGCAGGTCCAGATCTTTTGCGGCTTTTTGCAGTCTGTTGCTGATTTTTCCCAGCTGGGATTTCAGATGCTCTGTTTCCCTCGATGGGGAAGGGACACGTTCAACAAGCTAAACATTCAAGTCACAGATCTCCCTCTGCATCAGCTCTTTCTCATGGCTCCAACTTGATTCTATTGTTGCTATGAGACACCAGTTTGTTTATGTTTGAATATACAGTATAAATCTAATGATTTCTGATGATTCTTAAAATATGGC
>NW_022605594.1:169875-170006 GCF_008692095.1 Etheostoma spectabile | reverse complement strand
CTTTACGAAATATGGAAAGGAAAAAGATGAGTACACACAAGTATGCACCAGTTGGGACATCATTTTCTCTTACTCCAAGACAAGCCCGGGCCCTGTGGATTCAACTCTTCCTCAATTTATGTTGTGATAGG
>NW_022605594.1:161361-169850 GCF_008692095.1 Etheostoma spectabile | reverse complement strand
AACGAAACTGCCCGGTAGTCGAGAGCTTTTCCTTCTGGCTGCTCTCTTTTCGTCACAACGGTGTGATAAACGGAATGTAAACCGCACCAGCTGCTCCGATTCTGCTCCGACCAACTCAGTCCATGGTCCCCTCACTCGCGAACAAGACCCCAAGGTACTTAAACTCCTTCACTTGGGGAAGGACTCACTCCCCACCTGAAGAAAGCACTCCATCGGTTTCCTGCTAAGAACCATGGCCTCAGATTAGAGATGCTGATCCTCATCCCAGCCGTTCACACTCTGCTGGAACCGACCAGTGAGTGCTGAGGTCACAGACCGATGACGCCATCAGGACCACATCATCTGCAAAAAGCAGCGATGAGATCCCGAGCCACCGAACTGAAACCCCTCCCCGCCGACTACGCCTCGATAATCCTGTCATAAATATTACAAACAGGATTGGTGACAAAGCGCAGCCCTGGCGAAGTTTTTGAAGCTTTCCCCGAAATGTTGTCACTTTTGACGTTTTCTAACTTTTCCCGAAGTTTTGCTCACTTTGTACAATGTCTTTGTCGATTTTTCAGATTTTTGGTTGTTTTTCCCTACATTCTGTCACTTTTTTCAGTGTTCTAAATATTTTTTTCTTTTTTTAAAATGCTATGAAATTAAAACACACAAATTCAATGAAATAGTGGAACTGATCAGTTATTTAACTTGTGAGGAGTGTTGTATGGAACCATCCACGTATTTTTACAATTTGGCTGAAGGAAACCCAAATTCTGATTAGAAACGTTTGAAAAGAGTCAAATTTCACCCCAAGGACAACAAAAGGGTTAATTTTTTCTTTGGATGTACCTCCAGACAAAAACCTATATTTAGTACATTGTAATTAACACATAAATAATTTGAGCCAATTAGTATTTTGGGGGTAGGATACAAATGAGCGTTGCGTTTCCCCGATTCCATACATCAAAATATTTCACAGGACGGAAGGGCAACTTAACATTTAAAGAACAATAGAGTAGCTCAAATAAACCAAATTACCTCAACTGCAACTGACTAGGTTAATTAAAGAAAACCACAACAAGGTCCTGGTTTTGTACTCACGGCAAACGAGCCCCCAAC
Source organism: Etheostoma spectabile (assembly GCF_008692095.1). NCBI lineage: Eukaryota > Metazoa > Chordata > Actinopteri > Perciformes > Percidae > Etheostoma > Etheostoma spectabile. The sequence goes on along the minus strand of NW_022605594.1, from coordinate 168,746 downwards.
CTGTTACGATCGGCTCACAGGCCACAACAAAAGACGGAGATGCACAGCAACGTAACAATAATAAATGACATTTATTAAATAATGATGCAACAAGAGCACGAGTGAGGTGTCATTGCAGTATCAGAGATGAATAAAGTGGATGTATGTAATGGAGAATGTGAGGTGTTGTTGTCATTAGTTAAGAAAGGGAAACAGAGAGAAAACATGTGGCGTGCCGTCAGGAGAATGCGTCCGCCTGGTCTCGGGGCAGGCGAGGTTAAATAGTCGGGAGACCGGCCAGGGATCATAGTCATCTCATTATTACCTAACTACACCTGCAAGTTAACAAGACAAACCACAGTACACAGTAGGACAGGCCAGGGCCGGCAACAACACAAACAGACATGGTTTTTATTGCTAGTGTTTGTGTGTAGTATAGTCGTGAGGAATAGTTTCAGTTTTCTCACATCGCCACAGGGTTTGCTCCCCTAGCCACTTTACCTCCCGATATAACTCCCGTGGCTGTGGGGTTGCCTTCTTCTCCTTCCCAGCCATTTGTGTGGTTCTCACATCAACATCTTCCACCTGCACCGCTGTTGGGTCTTCACTATTTACTAGGGATGAGCGAGTACAGCATTATCTGTATCTGTATCTGTATCTGTTTCACCATGAATTATCTGTATCCGGATCCGTACTCGGAGTGGCGGGGCCTAACCGGAAGTGGTCAGATTTAACCCGGAGTGTGTCAGGTTCTCTTGAAGTGCGGGGCTTTAACTGGTATGTTATTTAAGCATGCAATTGATATGAGTTGATCAGAAATTGTTATATTTATTGCTGATTAGAAAACTATTTACATGACAGAATCAGTATTCGATCAATGGTGTTGTCATGGTAACAAACATATAGGCCTACAGTATATAACAAGTTTTGAACAAAATACAAAACAATGTGGTTGCAATTTTAAGTAAAATGTAATGAACAAGAGTTTATACTCAATAATATAAGTTTATTTTTTAACTTTAATTTTTCTATTATCAGTGTGATCAATTTTTTTTATGGTTCTTTTTATTTCCCCACCAGGTATGTGTGGAGTGTCTGTGCTGTGAGTGAGTAAGATATCTACACTACCGGTCAAAAGTTTGGGGTCACTTAGAAATTTCCATTGCACTCCATTATAGACAGAATACCAGTTGAGATCAGTTGCATTGTTTTTTTAACCAGGGCAGTAATCAGATTACATTATGTGCTGACATAATTGCAAATACGTTTGCCAGTGTTTTTCTAGTTAGTTTTTTAAAATGATATCAGATTAGTAAACATAATGTGCCTTTGGATGATTGAATGAATGGTTGGTTATAATGGGTAATGTAGATATTGCATTAAAGATCAGCTGGTATTCTGTCTATAATGGAGTGGTATGGAAATTTCTAAGTGACCCCAAACTTTGGACCGGTAGTGTATAGGCTATATATATAGAGAGAGAGAGAGAGAAACAAAGAGAGGGCGGGGGGTTGGAATGTGTTTGTGTGTCTTAATTTGTAATATTATTTATTTATACCGCAACTGCCTTTTATTTTTTTTATAAAACACAGCAAGAAAGTTTCAGACATTCAAAAAACTGGTTAGAGCCAGCTGGCAGTTTAAAAAAAAAAAAAAAAAAAACTCAACGGGAGTCTGTCTGTGTAGGGAGGGGCGCTGGGACTAGCCAATCATAGAATAGTGTAGGGGAGGGGCGCTGGGACTAGCCTATCATAGAATAGTGTAAGGGAGAGGCGTTGTGACTGGCACTGTGACTAGCCTATCCCAGAACGGAGACACAGTCAATGGAGAAATTTCATTGAATCCGAGTAAGATTGACTGCATTACTCGATAATACTTGTACGGCAAAAGTGCTTTATCCGTACCGGATACTCGTTTCAGCGAGTACTCGGCTCATCCCTACTATTTACCCATAGCTGGGGCTATTTTCCCATAACGGACAGTGGGTGACGGGAATCCACTCCCGATGGGCCTGCATGCCGCGTCTCTGGGGCCCACGCTGCTCCGAGATCCTGTACAACTTAGCCTGGAACCACAGTTACCATGTGCCACCGGGAAGCGTGTACAAGGTCTGACAATGGAGAGGCTATGTACCGGAGGGAGGCGCACACACACTCGGCTCCTCTTTCAACCCCTGATAACAAAGAGCTGTCCGGTGGCAGTAGCTGGAAGCAGAGAGTGGGGCAGAAAGCAGCATGCAGCATGTAGCATGTGCACGCACTGACTACAAGCTCTACTACTCCAACACTACTGCACATTACACGCCCTGTGACCAAAAACACACCACAACCACACACAAACAAAAACAAGACATACACAACACAGACACGCACGCACACACACACACACACACACCACACACAACCACACACACACACACACAACACACACCACCACACAGACCCAACAGAAAGTCAGACAACACACCACCACACACAACACACAAGAAAGACAAAACACACACACACACACACACACACACACACACACACACACACACAGCAAAGACAGAAAGAACACAGACAGATACTATACAGTACAAATGCATGTTCTCTTCCTCAGCCAGGCAGAAGATTTTGTACCACTTCTTCTTTGGCTTTGCATATTTGGCTCTGAAGATCTACCAGCTGGGACCTCAAGGTGCTCTCTGTCCTCTCCACTCCTGCTCTTTTTCCTGCTGAGTCAACTTCGGCTTTCTGTGGCCTGAAGGAGGGATGATTTTTCCTCCTTCCACTGGTTGAGATGATTCTCCAGCTGATGTTCATACTTTTTCTCAAGAGTATCCATGAGGTTCTTGTTGTTTTGGTCCTGCATCTCTAGCTGGGCTCTATGGGAAGCCTGGGATCTTTCCAGAATCTTTTTGCTCCTCTTCCTGTTTCAGGAGAGCTTCCTCCACCTTGCTCAATTTATCCTTTAGATCCTGAGCTTGAGCCCTCTCAATTTCCAGATGGCTCTAACATCACTGTTGGTGGTCTTACCACCGTTAGCATCTGTCTCTCTTCTCAACGCTCTAACTTCTGAGTGGCCACAATATTTTTAAGGGCCTGCATCTCTCCCTTTATGGTTTAAATCGACTTCCAGGGCTTCAGTAATAAAGATCTGCAAGTCCAGCTCTTTGGGCTTTTCCATCTGGGATTTCAGACCCTCTGTTTCCCCTAATGGGAAGTGGACACGTTCAGCTGGAGCCTCATCCAGCAGGGCTCTATGGGAAGCCTGGATATTTCCGTATCTCCTTTGCCTCCATCTCCTGTTCTAGGAGAGCTTCCTCCATCTTGCTCAATTTATCCTTCAGCTCCTGAGCTTGAGCCCTTTCCAGAGAGCTTCCAACTCTAACTCCACGTCGGTCTTACCTTACCGTCAGCTTCTGTCTCTTAAAAAAGCTCCATCTTCTGAGTTTCCACTTCCTTTTTCAGGGCCTCCTTCTCTCCCTTCATCTGTTCCAATTAACCTTCAGGTTTTCAGTAATGAAGTACTGCAGGTCCCGATCTTCTTGGGCTTTTTGCAGCCTGTTGCTGATTTTTCAGCTGGATTTCAGGGTGCTCTGTTTCCCTGGGGGGGGAGGGTACACATTCAGCTGGAGCCTCATCCAGTTGGGCTCTATGGGAACTGGAACCTTTACGTATCTCCTTTGCTCCTTCTCCTGTTCTAGGAGAGCTCCTCATCTGCTCAATTTATCCTCACCTCCTGAGCTTGAGCCCTTTCCATCTCCAGAAAGCTCTCCAACTCCACGTTGGTCTTACTTACCTTGACTTCTGTCTCTCTTTACAAAGCTATATTCTGAGTCTCCACTTCCTTTTTCAGGGCCTCCTTCTCTCCTTTATCTGCTCCAATCGACCTTCAGGTCTTCAGTAATGAAGTACTGCAGGTCCAGATCTTTTGCGGCTTTTTGCAGTCTGTTGCTGATTTTTCCCAGCTGGGATTTCAGATGCTCTGTTTCCCTCGTGGGGAAGGACACGTTCAACAAGCTAACATTCAAGTCACAGATCTCCCTCTGCATCAGCTCTTTCTCATGGCTCCAACTTGATTCTATTGTTGCTATGAGACACCAGTTTGTTTATGTTTGAATATAACAGTATAAATCTAATGATTTCTGATGATTCTTAAAATATGGCAGAAAGAACACTTTACGAAATAGGAAGGAAAAAGATGAGTACAACAAGTATGCACCAGTTGGGACATCATTTCTCTTACCAAGACAAGCCCGGGCCCTGTGGATTCAACTCTCTCAATTTATGTTGTGATAGGTAATAGGAAAAGAATGGTGAAAAGCACTTAACTGCAAACTTAGCAAATTTAGCATCCATTCCTCGTCAGCTACAGCCTGTCCCAAAAAATGAAAACACATAACACTAGCCTTACTAAACGTCAGTCTTTGGCAGGAAAACCTTTTTAATCAATGATTTTATTATCAACACAATCTAGATTTTATGTTTTTAACTGAAACTGGTTAGACCATAACAACAGCGCTGGTTCTCATCGAGTCAGCTCCCCTAACTTCAGTTTTATGAGTGAGAATAGAGTGAATAAGAAAGGAGGTGGAGTCGCCATTTTGCTTAATGACTCATTCCACTGTAGCAAATATGTTATGGAAGTTTGCTTCTTTTGAATATGGGCTCTCAATTAAGATCTTCCCCTCAAGCGATGTTTCTAAATATCTACAGCACCTAAATATTGTGCAACCTTCATTGATGACTTCACTGAACTGCTGTCTATAATCTGTATTAACTGATTGTGTAATCATTGCGGGTGATTTAACATTCATGTTGACAACCCCCAGGACAGGGGGACCAAAGAGCTGTGTTGTGTTTTTGAGAACTATGGACTGACTCAGCATGTGACGAAGCCACTCACAATAAGGGACACACTGGACTTGATTGTCTCAAAGGGTCTGAACATTTCCAAGGTTGTGGTGTGACGTTGCTTCTGATCATTCCTGTGTTTCTTTAACGGCACTATCTCTGTGCCCAAAAGTGTCCAACAAAGATAATCAGAAAACGGTATATACTGAAACACACAGTGAAACATTATTCAGCTTTTCTCCTCCACACCCGCCCTCTCTGGCTATCAGTCAGTGAGCTTGTAGACAATTTCAACTGAAAATTACAAATGTTATTGATGCCATTGCTCCCATTAAGGTCAAAGTTGTCTCTGGTAAGAAAATATCTCCATGGAGAAATGTCCTACTGTTGAGAACAGAAAAAAGAGAGTGTAGTAAAGCTGAACGAAGGTGGCGAAAAGAGATCTCCTGGTCAATTATAACACCTATAAAGAGAGACTTTGTATTTATAATTTGGAATTGAGGAATGCAAGAAGGTCCTTCTTCTCTGACATTATCTATTGAAACAATAATATTTCGCGTGCTTTGTTTGCCACTGTCGATAGGATAACAAACACTCCAGTACCAGTAGCATCTGAACTTTTACCTACCAAGGCCTGCAATGAGTTTAATTCCTTCTTCAAAGACAGAATTCAGATTGGACAAACAGTAAGTGCCTCCATATCAAGTACAGGATATGTGTTGTCACTGTGTTCAAGCAAAACTAGTTCCAATATGACAGAATTTCACACAATCAACATACAAACCTGGAGGACATTATCAACATCTGAAAACCTCGACCTGTTGCTTGATATTCTACCAACGGGATTTTCAAAAATGTTTCCAATTGTTTGAATTCGATCTTCTACAGATTGGGACACATCTTCTTTCAGGTATCTTTCCACAGGCCCTGAAAACTGCAGTAATCAAGCCACTTAAAAAAGAACAACCAGACAAGTCACTAATGAGCAACTATAGGCCAATATCAACCTTCGTTTTAAGTAAAATCATTGAAAAAGTAGTCTTTCAACAACTCAACCATTTCTGTCACTAAGCAACAGTTTTGATACCTTCAGTCGGGTTTCCGACCACACCACAGCACTGAAAGGCTCTGTCAAAGTCTTTAATGACATCCATTAACACAGATAGTGGCAAAATTTCATCTTAGTATTACTTGATCTCAGTGCTGCATTTGACACGGTCGACCATGACATATTACTAGACCGATTGGAAAACTGGGTAGGACTTCTCTGGCTTGTACAAAAATGGTTTGAGTCCTACTCAAAGAATAGGGATTACTTTGTGTCAATAGGTAATACATCTGAGCGTACAAATATGACATGCGGAGTTCCGCAGGCTCCATTCTGGGGCCTTTCTGTTTAACATCTACATGCTTCCACTGGCTCAGATTATGGAGAAAAACAAAATAAGTTACCATAGTTATGCGGATGACACACAAATTTACAAACCTTATCGCCAGGGGACTATAGTCAAATACAAAAACTGACTAACTGCATCAAACAAATTAACGACTGGATGTGCCAGAACTTCTGAAATTAAATGAAGGAAAAACTGAGGGTAGTTGTTTTTGGAAAAAAAGAGGAACGATTAAAAGTCTGCGCTCAGCTTCAAACAACAATGGTAAAACAACGACAAAGCCAGAAATCTGGGTGTAGAGGACTCAGACCTAAACTTTAACAGCCACATTAAGACAATTACAAAGTCAGCCTACTATCACCTAAAGAAAATATCAAGGGTTAAAGGACTTATGGTCAACAGGACTTGGAAAAACTGGTCCATGCTTATCTTCAGTAGACTTGACTACTGTAACGGGGTCTTACAGGTCTCTAAAAAATCAATCAGACAGCGCAGCTGATTCAGAACGCTGCTGCTCGAGTCCTACTAAGACCAAGAGACTGGATCACATCACTCCAGTTCTGAAGTCTTTACACGGCTTCCTGTGTCTCAAAGAATTGATTCACAAGTACTCTTGCTAGTGTAAAATCCCTTAACGGTTTAGGTCCAAAATACATTTCTGATTGCTACTACACTAGACCCCCCAGACCTCTCAGGTCATCTGGGACAGGTTTTTCTGTCCCCAGAGGCAGAAACTAACAGGGTGAAGCAGCTTTCGTTTATGCTCTCATATCTGGAATAAACTCCAGAAACCTGTAGATCCGCTGCTACTCTCAGTTCTTTTAAATCAAGGCTGAAGACCTTTCTTTTGATGCTGCCTTTCTTTAAATTAATGTCATTTCTCTATGCTGCACCTGTAACTTTTATTCTTGTGTTTTATGTGTCTTAAGTTTCTATTTTGTTTTTAACTGTCTATTCATGGTCTTATGATTTTTAATGCTTATGACTTTTAACTGTTTGTACTTGTGTTTTATCTGTTTTAATGATTTTGTTAAAGCACTTGAATGCCCTGTTGCTGAAATGTGCTATACAAATAAAGCTGCCTTGCCTTGCCTTGCCTTACTCCATTCACCATGTGTGCTCAGCAACTACCTATTTTTTAAGATGTGCATTTACCACAATAAAAATAAAATAA
>NW_022605594.1:160515-161351 GCF_008692095.1 Etheostoma spectabile | reverse complement strand
AATATATAGTAGTGCATCAACATAAAATGTTGATATAGTTGATTGTAAAACAATAAACATGGTCTTGACTTTGAACTACATGCAACAGTGTAGACAATGGTTTACTTTTACTCACCAATTGCCTGCTTCATGGCTGGTCATAACTTAACATTTTGCATATTAGAAATAATCTCTGGTTTTAAGTTAAGGCTTCCCTAGCTGTCTGATTAATGTCATTGTTGCAGTCAAAAGGTATTTGATTGGCTACATACTGAAACATTTACTAATTACTCTGTAGCTACCAGTGTTGGGCAAGTTACTTTTAAAAAGTAATTAGTTACTAGTTACTTCTTCCAGAAAGTAACTAAATTAGATACTCAGTTAAAAATTATAAAAGTAATTAAAGCTGCAAGCAGCGTTGGACAGGCCCTCGCTAACTGGCTGATGCCGCTCCTTGCCACCGTGCATTTGCGCGTCAATCAGACACTGAAAATCGTCGCCAATGAAAAGGGACCTCCCTGCTGAGTTCAATGATACCTCACACAAGACTCTACGTCATACAGTTCATTAGTTGTGAAAGGGGGCGTGGCCGATTATAGGGGGGCGGGTGAAACCATCACCAATGAAAAAGGAAGTCTCTGCTGAGTTCAATGACACCTCATAACGACTGTACCTTAAACGGTTCACCAGTTAGTAAAGAGGGCCTGGCTTAAGCATAGGGTCGGGCCAAAGCATCACCAATAATGAAGTAAGTCTCTTCTGAGTTCAGTGACCTCACACAAGACTGTGAATGGTTAAAATATTATGGAAGGGGCGTGGGTGGGTGTGGTTAAAGTAATTCAGTAAATCACAGATGC
>NW_022605594.1:160258-160505 GCF_008692095.1 Etheostoma spectabile | reverse complement strand
ATAAAGTACTCTTGGTGATTGTGGGAAATTTCAAGCAGATACGACAACGTAGTTCCAGCCACTTTCTCCTTCATCGCTCAAAATGGCTGCCATGCCACGCCCACACGTTTGACAAAAAAGTTTTCTTTTAATAACTTTTCATCGTTAAGGTCTTTAGATGACTCAGACTGAATTTGAAGTCAATCTGACGAACTCTCTAGGAGGAGTTTGTTAAAGTTTATCACCTTGTCTTTTAGGGCTACTTCCT
>NW_022605594.1:158790-160248 GCF_008692095.1 Etheostoma spectabile | reverse complement strand
GGGGGCGCTATGACTTTGAGCCAATATCGGCGTGGAGATGTCGTCACGGGTGGACTCTGATGAATCCTTAAAAGTTTCGAGCCAATTGGACAATGTCCACTCATGTTACACCCACTTCCTGTTTCGATGACAAAATGCACAAAATGGCCACCCCGCCACGGCCATGCCCTATGACGAAAAAGTTTTTCTTTTAATAACTTTTCATCTGTAACATCTTAAGATGACACAGACCAAGTTTGAAGTTGAATGAATGATTGAATGAATGATTGAATCGAATGAAATCTCTAGGAGGAGTTCGTTAAAGTACGACATATGGAAATGGACAAAATCACACTAATTTTGAACTTTCAATTCAAAATGGCGGACTTCCTGTTAGGTTTAGGGTGGGGCTACAATGGAGTTTTATGTCATGCTACATATGTGTACCAAGTTTCGAGAGTCTACATTAAACGTAATGCAGGAGCTCACTTTTCTTAATTTTGTAGGGGCGCTAGCGAGCCATTTTTGTACGCCCATTCTCGAAACCATTAAAATACGTACATTTTCACCAGACTTGATGCGACCGCCAAATTGGGTGAGTGTTTTGAATATGATAAGTCCCTCAAAAAGGCAATTCATTTGCCGGGAAAAGAATAATAATAATTCCTTCAGTTTCAATAGGGCCTTTGCCGCTTTTGGTGCTCGGGCCCTAATAAAGCAAACTGTTGCTGAAAAGGAACTAACTACACACGTTTTCGCTTAGGTAACGTTACTGTTGAGGTTCAACTCCCCCGCTGCTGAAAAAAGTTATAGCGGAAAATCTGTTGTGAGTATCATAGCAACGTTTGTATTCGGTTTTCTTTTTAGAATGACAAATATATTACTGCTTCTTGCTGGTATGAAGAGTTATTTCCTTGCACCCATGTGAAGAATGTACGTAGTCCGCTGTAGTGATCTGTCGGCCTTCGTCGCCAATAGTTCTTGGCCGTCTGATTGGTGTGTTAGGGCCTCAACATATCACAAGAATGCTGAATTCAACTTAGAGGGGTACCTCATTTTTATATTTCTGTTTTTGCTGTTTCACGTTTAACCAAACATGAATGAATGAGTGAGCTTTGTGCATAACAGGATGCATGCACCATACAACTTGTTTGCTCCCGCAGGTTTTTATTCTTTATATTTAAAGTGCATATAAATCATGTTGTAAAGTATGTTTGTAAAGTGTTGTAAAGTGTTTCTTAGAAAACAAAATAATCAAATATGTTTATGTACAGTACATCAAAAGAATAACCAATCCTGTCAATACTGGCCATGAAAATATACTTTTACAACTACACTTTAGGGATGAGCGAATACAGCATTATCTGTATCTGTATCTGTTTACCACATTAATTATCTGTATCCGTACTTGGACTGGGCCTAACCAGGAAGTGGTCAGATTCAACCCGGAAGTGGGCGGGGCTTTAACCAGTATGTTAT
>NW_022605594.1:158103-158780 GCF_008692095.1 Etheostoma spectabile | reverse complement strand
CAATTGATATGGGTTGATCAGAAATTATTATTATATTTATTATTATATTCATACTCAATAATATAACTTTCTTTTTTTAACTCTTAATCATTTTTTGGGGGGGTTCTTTTTTATTTTCACAGGTCCGTGTGAGTGTGTGTGTCTATGAGTGAGTAAGAGATACAGAGAGAGAGAGAGAGAGAGAGAAACAAAGAGAGAGAGGGGGGCGGGGGGTTGGAATGTGTTTGTGTGTGTATCTAATTTGTAATATTATTATTATACCGCAACTGCCTTTATTTTTTTATAAAACACAGCAAGAAAGTTTCAGACACAAAAAAAACTGGTTAGAGCCAGCAGGCAGTTTAAAAAAAAAAAAAAAAAAACTCTGACGGCAGAGATGCAACCCGAGTCCCATTCTACCAAGCACTATGTCTGAACAATCCCCACGTTACCAGAAGTCTCCCGGTTACTAGGTACTAGTTCAAACTGAAGTATAAAACAAACCTGAAGCTGAAGAAACCCTAAATGTTAACGGGAAAGCCCCGCGGACCTGAGAAGACAGATAATAATAATAATAATAATACATTTTATTTAAAGACGCCTTTCATGGCACTCAAGGACGCCGCACAGGGAATTCCCTGTGATGTTCACTTCTCTGTGTCCTGAGCGTGTGTGAGCAGGGCCGGTGGGACACAACA
>NW_022605594.1:157999-158093 GCF_008692095.1 Etheostoma spectabile | reverse complement strand
TCTTTGTGTGTAGGGAGGGGCGCTGGGACTAGCCTATCACAGAATAGTGTAGGATAGGGGCGCTGGGACTAGCCTATCACAGAATAGTGTATTG
>NW_022605594.1:157889-157989 GCF_008692095.1 Etheostoma spectabile | reverse complement strand
GTGACTAGCACTGTGACTAGCCTATCACAGAACGCAGACACTGTCAATGGAGACTTTTATTCAATCCGAGTACAGATATTGACTCGCATTACTCGTATAA
>NW_022605594.1:148032-157873 GCF_008692095.1 Etheostoma spectabile | reverse complement strand
AAGTGCTTTATCCGTACCGGATACTCGTTTCAGCCGAGTATTCGGCTCATCCCTACTACACTTCACTGCAAAAGATGGAGGACAAAATCCACAGTCTTTGCATTGTGCAAAAATGAAATCCAAAGTTTAGGCAGTGCCAGAAATGGCCCGGAACTCAGCGTACCACCACTTCCTGCCATGAGTAGGTACGCACCCCTAAACAACGGCATCTCTCACATAGCAGCTTAACGCTGAGAAAACAGAGCTGGAAAAGTCCTTGTTAACATCGATCATTGTATTAGATGGGATTGTGGGAAGACAATGTGTTTCAGACGGAGCAATCAGCTGTCCTTTCCCTCACAAGGGGGAACCTGTCACAAAGCAAAGCCTCTCCCACTGGGTCGTGGAAGTGGCCATTTCCTTGGCTTATACGGCTGCACACTCAATGCGCACTCAACTCATGGCTTTGCCGCATCCTGGGCCCTTTAAGGGGTGTTTCTGTTCAGGAGCTGTGCTTACTCAAAGTACCGGGGTTATGAATATAACCTTACGTTTTGTTTGAAATAACTGTAATTGGATTGCCATGACATTTGGTTCACATTTGATTCAAGTTACCCTCAGGATGAGTTGCAAATTTTATAATCCTTTCCCCTGTTCATCACCGCCATAAGGTCAAGAATTTTAATTTGTCCAAAATAATACATACTATTATGTCTGAATACTTGCAAAACTAATGACATTCCCATCAGCCTCAGCTGTACTTTGTGTCACACTAGGAAGGGATTGCTTATGGCCAATATGAACAGGAGGACTGATTATAGGGACCAATAACTCCTTTAACATACATACAGCAAATGAGAGTGTGTGTGTGTGTGTGTTTATATATACATGTATATATATATATATATATTATATATATATATATATATAGTGTATGGTATAGTTCAGTACTTTATTTTCATCAATTAACAAAATGCAGTGAATGAACAGAAGAGGAATCTACATCAAATCAATATTTGGTGTGACCACCCTTTGCCTTCAAGACAACATAAATTCTTCTAAGTTTACTTGCACACAGTTTTTGAAGGAATTCAGCTGGTAGGTTGTTCAAAACATCTTGGATCCTGACCAAACCTCCAACTCCATTTGCAGAAATGCACCTCCACCATCCTCCACCATGCTTCACTGTTGCCTGCAGACACTCATTATTGTAATGCTCTCCAACCCTTCGGCGAACAAATTTTGACCCATCGGTCCAGAGTACCCGCTGCCATTTTTCTGCATCCCAGTTCCAATGTTTTTGTGCATAGGTGAGTTACTTGGCCCTGTTTTCATGTCAGAGGTCTGGCTTTTTGGCTGCAACTCTTCCATGAAGACCACTTCTGGCCAGACTTCTCAGGACAATAGATGGGTGTACCTGGGTCCCACTGGTTTCTTCCAGTTCTGAGCTGACGTCACTGCTGGACATCTTCCGATTTCAAAGGGAAATAAGCTTGATGTGTTTTCTTCTGCTGCACTAAGTCTCCTTAGCAGACCACTGCGTCTATGATCCTCAACGTTTCCCGAACTTTTGCAAGTGTACCTATAAGAATTGACGCTGGTTTGAAGGCAAAGCACTAACACTAAATATTGATGTGATTTTGATTTTTCTTTTGTTTGCTCACTTTTCATTTTGATAAAAATAAACCATCATTATTTATATTTTTAAAAGCATTCTTAGTTTGCAGCCTTTTTTCACACTTGTCTAAGACATTTGCACATTACTTTCTATAAACTTACCACAAAAAGTAAGGAAATTTGGGTTTGGTAGATTATTTCTCTGTGGTAACAATGCTTTTTGGCAATATATCTTTGGAAAGCCTGTTTAGTTTCCTTCAAACGGTGCCACATTTGTAAGGAAGATGCATTTGTGGGATGATCAGCAGCGCTAAGTATGTGGGTTTTCCCCAAGAATTTTTTTCCAAATCTACTCTGCCAATGCCAAAACGCTTATTCTGCCATTGACTTGTTTGGTGGATTGGATGATTGAAGTTTAAAGAAAGAAGACACATTGGCAATTTTAACTATTTATTCATTTCACACACACACACACACACACACACACACACAGGAGTCTCAGTAGCGTGTGGCACCTCCTCCTTATGCTGGTCACACACTGCTGTGGGATGGCATCCCATTCTTCAACCAGCATTTGTCACAAGTTAGCCAACGTGGTTGTGTTGGTCACTCTGGCACCAACAACACGCCCAAGCTGAGCCCACAAGTGTTAAAGAGGTTGAGGTCAGGACTGCTGGCAGGCCATTCCATCCTCTCCACTCCCACATTTTGGTGGTAGTCTCTGATAAACCCCGCCCTGTGGGGGCGATTGTTGTCATCTTGGAGGATAGAGTTTGGTCCCACACTGTGGAATTATGGGATTGCAACTGGTTGCAGAATCTCATCTCTATATCTTTGCGTTGAGATGGCCTCAATGATGACGAGCCTCGTTTTTACAGTCAGGGAGATGCCACCCCACACCATCACGCTGCCTCCACCAAAAAGATGTTGCTACCGGTCTTCTCCACACTTTGACCCTGCGAACTGCCATAGGCAGAATCTGGATTCATCACTGACTGCTCAAAACAAGTGTCAGTAGCAACAGCAAAATGACCTGTTTGGAATTGGCAGAGAAAATTTTGCAAATTTTTCATGCGCGCAACCCACATACTCAGTGGTGCTGCTCATCCCACAAATGCATGTTCCTTACAAATGGGCCACCATTTGAAAGGGAACTAAACAGGCTTTCTAACGGTATAAGATTTAATGCCAAAAAGCATTGTTACCATAGAGAAATAATTTACCAAACACAGATTTCCTTACTTTTTGTGCTAAATTTATCGATGGATTTTTCGATCCTTTAACTAAAACCAAAAGGGCATTTTTTTACTCTGGACATCTTTAGTATGATTTGTGTTTGAGAAGCAGAGCAAGGGCGCTTCATTAAAACATCAAGTTTTTTGCAGTTTTAAGCCCTATTCGCACAGGACTAGTATTACCTGGGGCCTTCTAGTAATTTGTAATCATTACAGAGGTCATCTATGATCTTAATCCCCTGCAATCCCCTGTCGAGTAAAAATTCCACTGCAAATTACCTACCATATTCACCAAACAGAGAGATTGTGTGATATTAGTTCCGTGCAAATCAGCATCTGATTTGGGGTGGTATTGGCTGCGTTGGCAATTATTAATGAAAGTTTTGACAAAGCCTTGAAATCATATGCTGTGTCAATGAAATACAGACTTTTCTTATCCAGTACGATTGCGCTGCAGAAAAAACAGTCGTGGGGTAGGATTTCTAAATCAAATGAGGATCCATAATAATAGTCCCGTGCAAAGAAGGCTTTAGTCATCAACTTTGTGCAATAGCTGTGATTGATAATGCATGTAGAAAAGGACATCCAGCTCAGCTCTGTTTACCTCAGACCCTTGTTGTGTCTTCTCCAGGGAATCGAGCGTCTGAAGGGAGAGACAGGAAAGTGGGGGAAGTTGCCGTGTTGGGAGGCCATGCAAATGGCGTTTGGCGGCCCGTTCTCTTTATCCTGGTGCAGCCCCTTTGCAGGGCTGAGCTGCAAGACTGTTTCAGAGCATGTCCCTGTCCCACAGGGGGAGATCATCGAAGAGGACGTCATAGAGATACCACTCAACTAGCACTGCCTGTATTCAGGAAAGCCCTTTTTTCTCAGTCTAGCAGTGCTTCTTTACAAGTGAATTTTAAATTTGTGGACTTTATCAGGGCCTTCCAAAATAAAGACTCCACCTGAAATATTAATTTATATTTTCTATCTTAAATACTTTATATATGTGAAACTATAACGGGTAACTCACCTACTTTCTTTCCCAGTGTTAATGAAGCTATTTTGCAGAGTGTATGGGGCAGTATATTTTTGTGAATATCTTACCTAACTAGCAACTTGGTTCTTTAACATAAATAAAGTATGATAAGTACATTTATATACATACATGTTCTGCCATTGCACACATAAAAAGGAAGCTAATGCCTGGTGGAAATTACTTTTTTCTACTTAACTCATGCTGCCAAACCTGCAGTATTTTGCTCAAAGCACTGTGTAATAACTGTGCATAGCAGGAGCTTCTTTACTTCTACAAGGTATTTCTGACTTGAGGTAAGAACAATTGATTATAAAACATTTCTTTAAGCTGTCTCAGGAGAACACCACTAATAGTAGTACTGAAGCATGAGCAGTTTACTTTCAACAATTTTGCTGTCTCTGATGCCTTTTTTAGGATTTTAATTCACTTTGTGCCTTACCTGTCTTGACAAGTTTAATGGTAGTGTGGGGAGAAACATGTTGTATGATATATTGTTCACTTCTGGTGTCTGTGTCTGGATTTACCCTTTTCATCTCTATCACACATCTACTGTATGTATTACATGGTTATTGACTTAATGTTGAAGAGATTATTGTATAATTGATTTAACTTCTGGATAAGGGCTTTTAACTGTTAAATGGGTGCCTGAAACTTATCATTGTGTAGGTTTCATTTTTAAATCCTGAAATAAATAAAATATCATATATCTGTACAGTACGAACAGTATTGTTTGTAAGATTTTTTTTCTGTTAACTGAAATGGAATGGAATGAGTGACTATTTTTCAAAAACTTATCTGCATGAAACACAAAAGTATTTACAATAAAATTGAAAACTTGATATGGCTGTTCTATTTCATTCTTACTGACCGCCAGAGACAGGGTTTAACACTGAATATATTTCCTATCGCCCTTTCGCAGGTCGAGTATTTATATCAACGAAGTCTCCTGTGACCTTGGGGTGACCCTGGCCAAGGTATTAAGTTCCGGTGTCATCCCCATGCTCATTTTTGTTCATCTCCATCTAGACTATTTATTATTAGTAAGCTTGCAGCTTGTGCCTTGCGATTACGGTCAGAGTTGTGGATATTTTGCCCTACAAAAGGAGGGGACGGTGTATTCACCATTCGGCTTCAAACGAGCCCTGGACTAGCGGACCCTCCAGGCCCACTCGTAACTTCGGCACTCAATAAAATTGATTTTGTTTATGTTGACATTGTGTCAGTGAATGTAGTGTGCTCGCTTCCAATGACTTTAATGGAAACCTATTAACTCTGCCGCCATTCCGGAGCCGATCCGCAGTAGTTGAAATCAGGGGGTCAGACAACGATGTTTTCTCTCCGGTAGCTCCAACGAGAATTGTTGTATTTAAAATAAATGCAAAAAGATATTTGAATGCACAATTACTTGCTTTCAGGTGAAGAGTAACAAAAATTGTATAAACAATAGCTTACACATACACTCTTAAATATGCTGTCAAGAAACAAAACATTAGTAAAACATTAATTTCTCTGTAAAGTCTTTCTTACTTACAATGAACAGTTTCCAAAAATAGCAACACAATATACGGTTGTTTTTACTACACACATCCATTTAAACTTTCAGGTTCGGTGTGCGGCAGTGGTTCAGAGTTTGTGCATGCATACACCACGTGTACATTCCATGTCCCACCACTGCCAATCTGTAATTGCTGCTAGGAGTCACTTTAGACTGGTAATATTTAACTTAGCACTTAACATGAATATACAGCTTCTAACACATGTAAAACAAAACCAAAATCCACAAATAATTTCACTAACATATTTCTTACAGTTTAAGCACAAACATTCATTTTCGTACCCGGAAATGTGAGATAGAAATAATCACTCAGACGATTGTTTTCTCTCCGGTAGCTCCACCGAGAATAAGGAATCAAACCTCCGACCTTGCAGACATAACTAATCAATCACAGGTCAGTTTTCTCAAAAGGCTAAACTAACTGATCACAGATACAAAATCTTTAACAGGTATAGCCTACATTTACAAATGTTCTCAAACAGTATTTACTATGTTAAACATTTTTTACTCTTTTGAGAGGACCAACAGTTTAACAAGCTTTAATTAGATGTGTATACATTTACTTTTATGAAATTACAATTCACAATTTAGCTATTGTGCCAGTGAAGAAAGTGTTCTTGCTTGCCTCTCATTGCATGTACTGTTTATTATTTCAATCTGCTAGTTAAAGTTAAAGGTTAAATACGGCACTATACGTGTTTTTTGTTTTTTTTCTGTCATTGCATTTCTCTTGCTCTGACTGACGGTGGCGGAGGTTTCTTCACCATTAACAATGGACTGTCATAGCTGTAGTGTTTGTATGGCTCCTCTTCAACCCGAAGATGACCAAGACTTCTTCCCCCCTTGTCTAGGGGTCGAATGCTTTCCATGGCGGCTTCAGCTACTCTCTTTAATGAGTATGCTGAAGAGAAGCCCCTCATTGCTTCAGGACCTGGCTCTCGTCCTTCGCTCATACCTTATTAGATGGGGCTGATGCCAGATCCATGGGGTCCATCATTTGTGTGGCGCTGGCTTGCTTGCAGCTGGATGTGGGGCACTCAGAACCGGTGCAGGCTAGTGCTTTCTTCAGGCGCTGCCTTTACTGTTCCTCCCTCTGACAAATATATGAATGAGCTACATGCATGTTGGAGGGATACTAAACTCTCTCCCGTCCTACATCGAATCCTAGAACTCTGGCAGCCATGCAGGATGCGATGAAATTTCAGCCTGGATCGCATGCCAGCTATCAAGCCAACCATTGTTTCCCACATAGTTTCCCCCGACAAGGCTCTGAGGCCGTATGCCATGTGCCCTCGACCCCAGTGTCGGGTCACCAAAAGCCTTCTGTGTAAAGCGTATGATACTGCAGCGCGTATCGGCCACATTGGTAACTCCCTCTCTCACCTCATGCTATAAATATAATTAAAGCTGCAAGCAGTGTTGGACAGGCCCTCGCTCCTCTGCAGGCGTCAGGGTTACTGACAGATGCCGCTCCTTGCAACTCTGCATTTGTGTTGCACTCTTTGTTGAGTTCAATGAGACCTCACACAATAGTGTACAAGAAAAGGGTCAACAGTTAAAGGGGCGTGGCTTAATTATATGGGGCGGGGCAAATCGTCAGAAATGAAAAGGAACTCTGCTGAGTTCAATGGTACTGCTCACAAGACTCTACCTTAAGCTGTTCAAAAGCCATAAAACGGGGCGTGGTCTGAGTATATAGCCATGGTTAAAGTATAGAAGCCGGCTCAGTGACACAAGTAGACCACACTTTCTAAGTTTCATGTAAATTGGATGATATTTGTCATATGAGGCTGATTTCATGTTGCCAGCGGGAAGCGCTATGACCAAAAGTCAATATCGGCCTGTAGATGTTGTCAGGGTTGGACTCTTATGAATCCTAAAAGGTTTCAAGCCAATTGGTCAATGAAGACTCAAGTTACACCCACTTCCTGTTTAAATGACGAAACGCACAAAATGGCCGCCCCAACACAGCCATACCCCTATGACAAAAAGTTTTGGGGAAAGCCAATGAGGTCCCATCCATCCCTTGCAAGTGTCTGCTCATGAGACAACAAACTGGACTACATCCAACTTCGTGGCTTGGGAGGACTCGTAGGGAAACAAAGCAAGTGATTCTGGGAGTTGTTGTCTTTCATCCACGAGCCAAAAATACATTTCTGGCTTTTCTCGGTCTAGAAGGCACCAATTTCTAAAAACATTTTTACATTTTTGCTACATAAATGACTCAAGTTAAATATATATTCATCTTTCCAGCGGTGAAATATCCCTTTAACATTAAGACACTTTTAAGTCTCTGAGGGACACTAGCCACAGGTTATTGTTACTGAAGTGCAGTGGCTGCATGCTTGTGATGAGTCAACTCTCCATAAAGCACCAGCAGGCCAGACAGAGTGAGAGAGATTCCCACCCACCACAGAACTCTCCAATCACCACCCTCCCCAGGACAGCCACACAAAAAGATTCTCACTGTAAAAACACAGACAGAACAAGTCTGAAATGTCTTCAAGTTGGAATGCTTTCACAACAACTTTTTGTTGTTTATTACATTTCATTTTGTTACAGGCTCTATGCTGCTAGAAGTAAAACTGAAAATGAAAGGAGAATAGAGCATCATATGGGAATGCTTACTGAGTAGATGAAGTTGGATGCAGTGGTAGTGACTGTAACCCTGGCTGAAGAGGAGCAGTGTTGGAACACCTCGGAAAAGAAGGTCCACATGACAGCATTATAGGTGACCAGTAGGCCTCCACACAGCAGCCACAGGGGGGTGTGGAGCTAGGTAACACGAGAAAGCAGCAGTCAGCCACACAACCACAGATGAATGAATGGAGAAATCTTCTATAGTTCAGATTGGTTAAGATCTAGTTCTTCATGTTTTTCAGGGTCAGCAAATAGATAGAGCACGTCTAGACCACACTCTATAATTTAATATTCATTTAATTTAATGAATCTGACGACTACGACAACAAGCAGGTGGGCTGGGCTAGGCGGACGCTGCAACTACTCCCTCCCAACTATAAGCTTTATTAAAGAGGAATGTTTTACATTTACTCTTAACATATTCTTGACATATTCTGGATTTAATCTGCTGCTCTGGTGTCACCCCATCTGACCTTACAGCAGATGAACTCCCCATAACTGACCATTTTCTCCTCTCATTTACAGTGAAACTCAGTCTCTCCATCTCAAAAATACCACGCCTTATTTCATTTCGGAACATAAAGAATATCAACCCCGCCACCCTCACTTCAACTATCCACTCCTCCCGCCTTCCTGACACTCACAATCTCTCCACCCCCGATGACTGGTCTCTCATTACAACACTGGACTCCATAATATTCTCTATTCTCTTGCGCCGTGTAAAAACGTCTGTTTCTTTCTCCGTCTCCGCCCCTTGGTTCACCCCAATCTGCGTCTCATGAAAGCCAAATGTCGGCAACTTGAACGTCTCCAGAAAACTGTCTCACTATTCACAAGAAATGTACAAACCACATCCTACGTTACAAGGACTCTATTGCCAGCACCAAATCCCACTACTACTCCACAATAATCACGGCCAACAAAGGAACTCCAAGTCACTGTTCCCTTACTTAACAATGTCACCCCAACCCCAGGACTTTCTCCCTCCCCATTTGTACACTACCTACCTCTCTGCAACTCGGTAAATCCTTTTTCACAGGAAAATCAAGAACATCCACCAGCATCTGGATCAATCCCTCACCTCAGCATCTCAGATAACTTTCACTCGTCCACAAACTCATTCTCCTCCTTCCGTCTCCCTACTATTTCAGAAATCACAGAACTCACCCGAAATCCAAGCCATCCAACTTGATCCCCTCCCCACCCAATTTGTTGAAGCCTGCCTTCCCTCCCTGGTCCCCCTCATCTCTGCTATCATCCACTCCTCCCTTACCACTGGAACTGTCCCTACATCCTTCAAAACTGCTGCCATCACCCCTATTTGAAAAAACCTGGGCCGGACCCATCCACTTCAACAACTTCTGTCCTATTCCAATCTACCCTTCCTCTCCAAAATCTCTGAAAAAACAGTTGCCTCTCACTCACATTCTCACCTTTCCATCAATATAACCTGTATGAACATTCCAGTCCGGTTTCCGCCCCCTCCATAGCCTGAACAGCACTCTTCAAAATCACTACCGTCCTCCTCATTAGGCAGCTGATTCTGGACTCCTCACCATCCTCATCCTCCTCGACCTGAGTGCAGGCATTTGACCCCATCTGGTCACGACTGCTACCTTCGGGCGTCCCTCCCAATAGGCTATCTTCCATCGGCATCACCCACACTCCGTTAGACTGGTTCACATCTTACCTCTCTGACCGCACCCAGTTCATTCAACTCAAGTCCTGTAAATCCATTTCCTCCTCCGTCACTTCAGGTGTGCCCCAGGGCTCTGTCTTGGGGCCCCTACTCTTCAT
>NW_022605594.1:137247-148007 GCF_008692095.1 Etheostoma spectabile | reverse complement strand
ATAAAGACACACTGCATTTTATTTTTTTTTATACAAACACAGCAAGAAAGTTTCAAGACACAAAAAAAACTGTTTAGAGCCAGCAGGCAGTTTAAAAAAAAAAAAAAAAAAACTCTGACGGCAGAGATGCAAACCCCTCTTTTTCCTTGAGTCCATTCTACCAAGCACTAATGTCGGAACAGCATACCCACGTACCGAGTCTCCGGTTACTAGGTTAATGTTCAAAAATGAAGTATTAAAACAAAACCTGAAGCTGGAAGAAACCCATGTTAACGGGGAAGCCCCGGGATGAGAAGACCAGAGATAATAATAATAAATAATAATACAGTTAGTTAAAGAAGCCGTTAATGGCACTCAAGGACGCCGCCAGGAATTCCCTGTGATGTTCACTCTCTTGTTGTCCTGAGCGTTGTTGTGAGCAGGGCGTGGGACAAAACAACAGGAGGAAATATTGGTGTGTAGGGGGGGCGCTGGGAATTGCCCTATCACCCCCCCCCCCCCCCCCCAGAATAGTGTGGATAGGGGCGATGGGACTAGCCTCCACAGAATAGTGTATTGGAGCGTGCTGTGACTAGCACTGGAATGGCTATCACAGAACGCAGACACTGTCAAGGGGAGACTTGTATTCAAGACGAGTACAGCTATTGACTCGCATTACTCGTTGAATACTTGTACTCGGCAAAAGTGCTTCTCCGTACCGGATACTGTTTTCAAGCCGAGTATTCGGCTCATCCCTACTACACTTCACTGCAAAAGATGGAGGACAAAATCCACAGTCTTTGCATTGTGTGACACAAATGGAAATCCAAAGTTTGGCAGTGCCGAAATGGCACGGAACTCAGCGTACCTCACCACTTCCTGCCACTGAGTAGGTACGCACCCCTAAACAACGGCATCTTTCTCAAATAGCAGCTTAACGCTGAGAAAACAGAGCGTGGGAAAAAGTCCGTGGTAAAATCATAATTGTATTAGATGGGATTGTGGGAGACAATGTGTTTACGAAGGGCAAGCAGCTGTACTTTCCCCACCACGGGAACCTGTCACAAAGCCAGGCTCTCCCATGGGTCGGGAAGTGGCCAGTTCCGATGGCTTTTATATCGGCTCTGCAAACTCCAAAAATGCGCACTCCAACTCATGGCTTTGACGCATCGGGGCCCGTTAAGGGGGTTTCGGTCAGGAGCTGTGCTTACCAAGTACCGGGGTTATGAATAAAACCTTACGTTTTGTTTGAAATAACTGTAATGGATTGCCATGACATTTGGTTCACATTTGATCAAGTACCCTCAGGATTGAGTTGCAAATTTTATAATCCTTTCACCTGATGATGCACCGCCATAAGTCAAGAATTTTAATTTGTCCAAAATAATACATACTATTATGTCTGCATACTTGCAAAACTAAGGACAGTTCCATCAGCCTCAGCTGTACTTGTGTCACACTAGGAAGGGATGCATGGCAATGAAAACAGGAGGATGTGATTTATAGGGACCAAAACTCCTTAACATAAAGACAGCAAATGAGAGTGTGTGTGTGTGGTGGGTTTATATATACCATGTATTATATAATATTATTATATATTATATATATAGCTATAGGGTATGATCGTCAGTACTTTATTTCAATCAATTAACAAATCAGTGAATGAACAGAATGAGGAATCTACACAAATCAATATTTGGGGGTGACACACTTGCCTTAAAGACAAACATAATTCTCTAAGTTAACTTGCCACCACAGTGTTGAAGGAATTCGCTGGAGGTTGTTCAAAAAGCTTGGACCTGACCAAACTCAAACTACATTTGGCAAAGAAATGCACATCCAGTCCATCCTCACCAGCTTCACTGTTGCCGGCAGACACTCATTATTGTAATGCTCTAAACCACCTTCGGCAGAACAAAGGTTGAACCATCGGCCAGTAGTACCCGCTTGCCATTTTTCTGCATCCCAGTTCCAAATGTTTTTGTGCATAGGTGAGTTACTTGGCCCTGTTTTCATGTCCGAGGGCTGGCTTTTTGCTGAAAGTCTTAAATGAAGGACCACGTTCGGGCCAGGATTTCGGGACAATAGATGGGTGTACCTGGGTCCCACGGTTTCTTACAGTTCTGAGCTGAGTCAATGCTGGACATCTTCCGATTTCAAGGAACTAAGCTTGATGTGTTTTCTTCTGCGCACTAGTCTCCTTAGAAGGACCACTGAGTGCTATGATCTCAACGTTCCCGAACTGTTGCCAAGTGTACCTATACAGAATTGACGATGGTTTGAAGGCAAAGCATAACACTAAATATTGATGTGATTTGATTTTCTTTTTGTTTGCTCACTTTTATTTTGATAAAAAATAAAACCCATCATTATTTATATTTTTAAAAGCATTCTTAGTCTTTGCAGCTTTTTCACACGGGTCTAAGGACATTTGCACACTTACTTCTCTATAACTACCACAAAGTAAGGAATTTGGGTTTGGTAGATTTTATTTTCTTCTGTGGTAACAATGCTTTTTGGCCATATATCTTTTTGGAAAGCCTGTTTAGTTTCCTTCAAACGGTCCACATGTAAGGAAGATGCATTTGTGGAGGGATCAGTCAGCCCAAGTATGTGGGTTTTTCCCCCAGAATGTTTCCAAATCTACCTCTGCCAATTCCCAACAACGCTTATTCTGCATGACGTTGGTGGATTGGATGATTGACGTTTAAAGAAAGAAGAAACATTGGCAATTTTAACTACATATTCATTGTAACATCACCACCACACACCACACACACACACCACAACACCACACAGGAGTCTCAGTAGCGTGTGGCACCTCATCCATGCTGGTCACACACTGCTGTGGGGATGGCATCCCATTCTTCAACCAGCATTTTGTCACAAGTTAGCCAACGGTGTGTTTGGTCACTCTGGCACAAACAAACACGACCAAGCTGAGCCACAAGTGTTAAAGAGGTTGAGGTCAGGAATGCGGCAGGCCATACATACTCTCCACTCACACATTTTGGTGGTAGTCTCTGATAACACCGCCTGTGGGGGCGATTGTGGTCATCGTGGAGGTTAGAGTGTGGTCCAACACTGTGGAATATGGATTGCAACTGGTGGCAGAATATCATACTATATCTTTGCGTGAGATAGCCTCAAGGATGACGCGCCCGTTTTTACAGTCAGGAGAGCCACCACACCATCACGCTGCTCCACCAAAAAGATGTTGAGACGTCTTCTCAACACTTGGACCATGCGAATCTAGCCATGAGGCAGAATCTGGAGTCAGCATGACTGCTCAAAACAAGTGTCAGTAGCAAAAGCAAAATGACCTGTTTGGAGTGGCAGAGAAAATCTTTGCAATTTTTTCATGCGCGGCAACCCACTACTCCAGTGGTGCGGTTGCATCCACAAGCATGTTCATTACCAAATGGGCCACCATTGAAGGGAACTAAACAGGCTTTCTTAACGGTTATAGATTTAATGCCAAAAAGCATTGTTACCACTAGCGAACTATAATTTACATAACAAGATTCCTTACTGTTGGTGCTAAAGTTATCGATGGATTGGTCGGATCCTTTAACTCAAACACAAAAGGGGCCATTTTTTTACTTGGACATCTTTAGTATGATGTTGGTTTGAGAAACGGAGCAAAGGACGCTCATTAAAAAACATCAAGTTTTTTGCAGTTTTAAGCATATATAGTCGCACAGGATAGTTTACCTGGGCCTTTAGTAATTTGTAATCATTACAGGGTCATATATGATCTGAATCCCTGCCATCCCCTGTAGAGTAAAAAAGTCCACTGCAAATTTACTACCAATCACCAAACAGAGAGATTGTGTGATATTAGTTCCGTGCAAATGCAGCATTGATTTGGGGTGGTATTGCTGCGTTTGGCAATTATAATGAAAGTTGGACAAAGCCTTGAAATCATATGCGTGTGTCAATGAAATACAGACTTTCTTATTACAGTACGATGCGACCTGCAGAGAAAAACAGTCGTGGGGTAGGATTTCTAAATCACCGAGGATCCATAATAATAGTCCCGTGCAAGAGCTTTAGCATCAAACTGTGTGCAATAGCTGTGATTGATAAGCATGTAGAAACGGACATCCCGCTCAAGCTCTGTGACCGCAGGACCTCGTGTTCCTTCCTACAGGGAATCGAGCGTCTGAAGCGGAGAGGACAGGAAGTGTGGGAAGTTGCCGTTGTGTGGGAGGCCATGCACAATGGCGGTTGGGCGGCCCGTTTCTCTTTATCCTGGTGCAGCCCCTTGCAGGGCTGAGCTGCAAGACTGTTTCAGCGCAGTCCCTGTCCCACAGGGGGAGTCAGAGAAGGAGGACGGCATAGAGATACACACTCAACTAGCACTGCCTGTATTCAGGAAAGCCCTTTTTTTCAGTCTAGCAGGATTCTTACAAAGGGGAATTTTAACTTGTGGACTGTTCAGGGCCTTCCAAAATAAAGATCCACCTGAAATATTAATTTATATTTTCTATCTTAATCTTTTATATATGGGAAAAATATACCGTGTAACTTCACCTACTTTCTTTGCCCCAAAAGGTTAATGAATCATTTCAGAGTGATGGGGCAGTATACTTCTTGTGATATCTTACCTAACTAGCAATGGGTCTTAAATATAAATAAAGTACAATAAGGTACATTTATATACATAAATGTTCTGCCATTGCACACCTAGAAACGGAAGCTAATGGCCAGGTGGAAATTACTTTGTAGACGTAACACATGCTGCCAAACCTGCAGCAGGTATTTTCTCAAAAGCCTGGTACTAATGTGCATCGCGGAGCTGCTTGACTTCTACAAGGTATTTTGACTGAGGTAAGAACACTTTGTATAAAACATTTCTTTAAGCCGTCTAGGAAGACAACCCACTAATCGTAGTAGGATGACGCTATGAGCCAGGTTTATTTCAACAATTTTGCTGTATTCTGATGCTCTTTTTGGACTTTTAATTCACTTTGTGCCTTACTGTCTGACAAGTTTTAAGGAGCTGTGGGAGAACTGTTGTCTGGATAGAATGTTCACTTCTGGTGGCTTGTCGGATTTACCCTTTTCATCTCTCTCACACATCTACTGGAGTGTATTCCATGTGTTCTTGACTTACGCTTGAAGAGATAATTGGTATTACTGGAGTTAACTTCGGATAAGGGCTTTTAACTGTTAATGGGTTGCCTCGGAAACTTTCATTGGTAGGTTTCATTTTAAATCCTGAAATAAATAAAATATCATATATCTGTACAGTACGAAAACAGTATTGTTTGTAAATTTTGTCGTAAACTTGCAATGGAATGGAAATGGTGACTATTTTTCAAAAACTTATCTTGCATGAAACCAAAAGTATTTTACCATATACAAATTGAAAACTTGAAATGGCTGTTCTATTTATTCTACTGCCGCACAGGAGAACAGGGTTTAACCACTGACTAGATTTCATATCGCGGCTTCGCAGGTCGAGTATTTATATCAACGAAGTTCCTGTGACCTTGGGGTGACCCGGACAAGGTATAAGTGCCGTGGTGTCATTCACATGCGTCTTTTTGTTCATCTTCCATCTAGACTATCTGATTATCAGAAGCTGCAGCTTGTGCCTTGCGATTACGGGCAGAGTTGTGGATATTTGCGAAAAAGGATGGGGACGGTGATTTTTATTGAACATTCGGCTTCAAACGAGAATGGACTCGAGGACCATCCAGGCCCACTCGTAAATTCGGCACTCAATAAAATTGATTTGGTTTTTATGTGGCATTGTGTCAGTGAACGTAGTGTGCTCGCTTCAATGACTTTAATGGGAAACTATAACTCTGCCGCCATCCCAGTAGTTGAACTCAGGGGGTCAGACTACCGATGTTTCTCTCCTGTAGCTCCAACGAGAATGTTGTATTTAATAAATGCAAAAAGAATTTGAATGCACAATTAATTGCTTTCAGGGAAGAGTAACAAAAATAGTAGAAAAAATAGATACACATAAACTCTTAAAATATGCTGTCAAGAAACAGAAACATTACAAAACATTAATTTCTCTGTAAAGTCTTTCGTACTTACAAATGAAAAGTTTCCAAAAAATAGCAAACACAATATACGTTGTTTTTTAACTACACAATCGCATTTAAACTTCAGGTTCGGGTGCTGGCAGTGGGTCAGAGTTTGGTCATGCATACAACCACGTGTACTTTCCATGTCCCACATTGCAATATGTAATTGCGCTAGGAGTCTCCCTTCGATGGTAATATTTAACTTAGCACTTACATGAATTACGCTTATAACACATGTAAACAAAACAAAATCCACAAAATAATTTCACATAACATATTCTTCAGGTTTAGCACAACATTCATTTCGGACCCCGGAAATGTGAGATAGAATAATCACCAGACGATTTGTTTCTCTCGGTTAGCTCTCACCGCAGAAGTAAGGAATCAAACCTCCGGACCTTGCAGAAATAAAACTAATCATATCACAGGTCAGTTTTCTCCAAGGTAAACCTAAACTGATCAACAAGATACAAATCTTTTAACAGGTATAGCCTACAATTACAAATGTTCTCAACAGTATTACTATGTTAAAATTTTTACTCTTTTGAGAGGAACAACGTTTACAAGCGTGAATTAGATGTGTATACATTTACATTTTATGAATTTACAATTCAAAATTTAGATATGTGCCAGGAAGAAAGTGGTCTGCTTGCCTCTCTTGCATGACTGTTTTATTATTCAATCTGCTAGTTAAGTAAAGGTTAAATACGGCACTCTACGTGTTTTGGTTTTTTGCTGTCATTGCATTTTCTCTTGCTCTGACTGACGGGTGGCGGAGGTTCTTCACAATGAACAAGGACTCTGTCAAGCTGTAGGTTTGTAGCTCCTCTTCAACCAGAAGAGGACCAAGACTTCTTCCCCCCTTGTCTAGGGGTCGAATGCATTTCCATGGCGGCTAAGCTACTCTCTTAATGAGTATGCTGAAGAGAAGCACTTCAGTGCGTCAGGACCTGGCTCTCGTAATGTCGCAATACCTTATTAGAGGGGATGATGCCAGATCATGGGGTCCATCATTTGTGGCGCTGGCTGGCTGCAGCTGGATTGTGGGCACTCAAGAACCCCGGTGCAGGCTAGTGCTTTCTTAGGCGCTGCCTTTACGTCCTTCCCCTGAAAAATTTGAAGAGCTACATGCATGTTGAGGGATAAAAACGCTCTCCAGACGAATCGAATCCTAGAACTATGCAGCCAGGAGGATGCGATGAAATTCAGCCTGGAACCCGTCGCATGCCAGCTCTCAAGCAACCATTGTTTCCCACATAGTTCCCCCGACAAGGCCTCTGAGGCGTATGCCAGTGCCTCGCCCCAGTGTCGGGTCACAAAAAGCCTTCGTGTTAAAGCGTATGATACGCAGCGAGTATCAGGCCACATTCGGTTAAATCCTTCTCTCACTATTGAGATAAATATAATTAACGCTGAAAGCCAAGGGTTGGACAGGCCCTCGTCCTCTGCAGGCGTCAGGGTTACTGACAGAGCCGCTCCTTGCATCCTGCTTTGTGTTGCAATCTGTGGTGAGTTCATGAGACCTCACACCAAATAGTGTACAAGGAAATAAGGGTCAAACAGTTTAAAGGGGCGTGGCTCGTATTATATGGGGCGGGGCACATCGTCGAAAGAAAAGGAAAACTCTCTGTGAGATGGTACCAGTCACAAGACTCTACATTCCTTAAGCTGTTCAAAAAGCCATAAAACGGGGCGTGGTATGAGTATATAGCCATGCGTTAAAGTATAGAAGCGGCTCCGTGACACAAGTAGACCACACTTCTAAGTTTCATGTTAAAATTGGATGATTATTGTCATATATGAGGCTGATTCCTGTTGCCAAGCGGGAAGAGCTATGGACCAAAAGTCATATCGGCCTGTAGATGGTTGTCAGGGTGGACTCTTATGAAGCCGAAAAGTTTCAAGCCAATTGGTCAATGAAGACTCAAGCTTACACCATTCCTGTGTAAATGACGAAAACAACAAAAATGGCCGCCCCAAACAACAGCCATACCCATATGCAAAAAGTTTGGGGGAAGCCAATGACACGGGAGGGTCCCATCATCCATTGCACGTTTCTTGTCAGGAGACAACAAACTGGACTAAAATCCAACTTTCGGGCTTGGGGGAGGACCGTAGGGAAACAAAGCAAGTGAATTCTGGGAGTTGTGGTCTTTCATCCACGAGCAAAAAATACATTTCTGGCTTCTCGGTCTAGAAGGCACCAATTTCTAAACACTTTTTACCATTCGCTACTAAATGACTCAAAGTTAAATATATAGTCTCTTTCCGCGGTGAAATATCCCCTTTAACATAAGAAACTTTTAAGTTCCTGAAAATTTGTCTCATGAGGGACACCTAGCCACAGGTTTATGTTACGAGGCAGTGGCTGCATGAGTGTGATGAGTCAACTCTCCATAAAGAACCAGCAGGCCCGTACAGAGTGAGAGAGATCTCCCACCCCACCACAGAACTTCTCCAAATCACCACCCGCCCCGGACAGCCACACAAAAAGGATGTTCTCACTGGTTAAAAAACACAGACAGAAACAAGTCTGAAATTCTTCCAAGTTGAGAAGCTTTCACAACAACTTTTTGTGTTTATTAAAATCATTTAGTACAGGCTTCTATGCCTGCTAGAAGGTTAAAACTGAAAATGAAAGGAGGAGAACTAGGAGCGATCATAGGGAATGCTACACAGAGCAGAGAAGTTGGATGCAGTGGTAGTGACTGTAACCCTGGCTGAAGAGACAGGGTTGGACACACCCGGAAAAGAAGGTCCACATGACAGCATTACAGGTGACCAGTAGGCCCCACCACAGCAGCCACAGGGGGGTGTGGAGCTAGGAACACCGAGAAAGCAGCAGTCAGCCACAAAACCACAAGATGAATGAATGGAGAAATTTCTATAGTTCAGATTGGTTAAGATCTAGTTCTTCAGGTTTTTCCGGGTCAGCAAATAGATAGAGCCGTCTAGACACACTCGATCATTTAATATTCATGTAATTTAATGAATCTGACGACTACGACAACAAGCAGAGTGGGTGGGCTATGGGAGGACGCTGCAACTAATCCCTCCCAAATATAAGCTTTAGTAAAGAGGAATGTTTTACATGTACTCTTAACATATCTTGACATATTCGGATTGAATCTGCTGCTCTGGTGTACCCCATCGACCTTACAGCAAGATTGAACTCCCCATAACTGGACCATTTCGTCCCTCTCATTTACAGTGAAAATCCAGTCTCTCCATCTCAAAAATACAAGCCTGATTTCATTTCGGAAATAAAGAATATCAACCCCGCCACCCTCACTCAACTATCCCACTCCTCCGCTGCCTCCTGACACTAACCAATCTCTCCACCACCGATGACTGGTCTCTCATTACACACTGGACTCCATAATATGATCTAGTCTTCTTGCGCCGTTGAAAAAACCGACTGTTTCTTTCTCGTCTCCGCCCCTTGGTTGCACCCCAAGCTGCCGTCTCATGAAAGCCAAATGTCGCAACTTGAACGTCTCCATAAAACACTGGTTCACTATCAACAAAGGAATGTACAACAAACACATCCTACGTTTACAAATGACTATATTTGCCAGCACCAAAAATCCCACAGTCCTCCACAAGAATCACTGCCAACAAACGGAAAATCCAAGTCACTGTTCTCCTTATTAACAAGGTCACCCAACCCACGGAATTTCTCCTCCCCATTTGATACAATACCTCCTCTGCAACTCCAGGGGGTAATATCCTTGTTCACAGGAAATCAAGACCAGACACCAGCATATGGATGCAAATACCTCACCTCAGAATTAAGATAACTTTACACTCGTCCACAACAACTCATTGTCTCCTCCTTCCAGTCTCCCTAATATTCAGAAATCACAGGAATCACCCGGGAATCCAAAGCCATCCAACTGATCCCCTCCCCACCCAATTTGTTGAAGCTGCATTCCATCATGGTCACCTCAATCTATGCTATTCATCCACGCCTACCCGACCAATGGAACTGGTCATACATCTTCAAAACTGTGCCATCACCTATTTGAAAAAAAACCTGGTGCCGGGGAACCATTCCAACTTCACAACTTCTGGCCTATTTTGTTTTCCCAATCTACCCTTCCTCTCAAAAATTCTTGAAAACACGTGCCTCTAAACTCCATTAGTTCACCTATTCCACAATAACCTGTTTATGAACAGTCCAGTCCGCGTTTCCTCCCCTCCATAGCACTGAAACGCACTCTTCAAAATCACTAACATAATACAGCTGATTCTGGACTCCTCACCATCTTCATAACTCCTAGGAACGGAGGCAGCTTTGACACCACTGTTCACACCACCCTCCTCAATAGGCGATTTCCACGGGCATCACCCACACTCCGTTAGAACTGGTTACAATCTTACATCTCTGACGCACCAGATCATTAACTCAAGTCCTGTAAATCCATTTCATCCCCGTCACTTCCAGGGTGCCCCAGGGCTCTGTTTGGGGCCCCTATCTTCATCATTTACCGGCTTCCCGTGGCAAATATCTTCCGCAAATGAACTTCACTTCCATGTTTTACGCCGATGGACCCCTCTCCACAACAAACCTCGTCCACTCTCACGCCCACTTCTTCAGATTGCATCTCTGAAATAAAAACCTGGCTCACCCAAAACTTCCTCAAATTAAACAGTAATAAAACTGAGGTTGTCTTCATTGGCACTAAAGCCACTCTTTCCAAAACAGACAGTTTTTCTCTCACAATTGACAAC
>NW_022605594.1:136939-137237 GCF_008692095.1 Etheostoma spectabile | reverse complement strand
CACCCTCCCCCAAGGTTAAGAGTCTGGGTGTCATCCTTGACAGCACATGATCCTTTCAACCCCATATCAATAACATTACCCGGTCTGCCTACTTCCAACTACGTAACATCAATCACCTCTGCCCCTCCCCCACACTGCTGCAATTCTGGTCCACAGTCTCGTCACTTCCCGTCTCAATTTTTGCAACTCTCTCCTCATAGGTCTCGCTCACAAATCCCTCCACAAACTTCAATTGGTCCAGAACCCCCTCCATCCACCACATCACTCCTGTCCTCCAACAGCTCCACTGGCTCCCGGT
>NW_022605594.1:134186-135595 GCF_008692095.1 Etheostoma spectabile | reverse complement strand
CCCCCCTTATCTTGTTTTTTTTGTTTTGCTGTGGTATAGTATTTGGTTTTTTGGTTGACAGTTTTGTTTTGCTGTTGTTAGTATTGTATTTTTTGTTATATTGTTTTTGCTGTATAGATTTGTGTTGCTGTTGTATAGATTTGTTTTCTTGTGTTAGATTTTTGTTTTTTTCTGTTGACAGTATTTGGTTGTGCTGTTGTATAGTATTTTTGTTGTTTTGTTGTTGTATAGTATTTGTTTTGCGTGTATAGTATGGTGTTGTTTTGGACTGTGTATAGTATTGGTTTGTTTGTTTTGCTGTGTTAGTATTTGTTTTGTTTGTTTTGCGTTGTAAGTTTGGTTTTGTTTGCTGTATAGTATTTGTTTTGCTGGTGTTAGTATTGTTTTGTTTTGTTTGCGTTGTATGTATGTTTGTTTTGTTTTGCTGTTGTATAGTATTTGTTTTGTTTGTTTGCTGTTGTATGATATTTTTTGTTTGTTTTTTTGCTGTTGTATAGATTTGTTTTGTTTTGGTTGTTGTAGTATTTTGTTTTGCTGTTGGATGTTTTGTTTTGCGTGTATAGTTTGGTTTTGTTGTGCTGTGTATAGTATGTTTTATCTGGTTGAACAGTTTTGTTTTGGCGTTTGTTCGATTTATTTTTTGTATTTTGTTGTTTATGTATTTGTTTGCGGTTAATAGTATTTGTTTGTTTTGTGTTGTATAGTATTTGTTTTTCTGTAAGGTATTTGTTTTGCTGTTTATAGTATTATGTTTTTTGGTATGTATAGTATTGGTTTTGCTAGGTATAGTATTGGTTTTGTGTTTTGCTGTTGTATAGTATTTGTTTTGTTCTTGGTTATAGTATTGTTGTTGCTGTGTAAGTATTTGTTTGTTTTTGTACTGTTGTATTTGCTGTTTTGCTAGTTGTTGTGTATGAGGTGTATGTATTGTTTTGGTTATGTGGTTGTTTGTTGATTATTTGTTTTGCGGTGTATAGTATTTGTTTTGTTTGCTGTTGTATATTATGTTGTTTTGCTGTTGTATAGTATTGTTTTGTGTTGTATAGTATGGTTTTGTTTGCTGTTGTATAGTATTTGTTTGTGTTGTATTAGTATTTGTTTTTCTGTTGAACAGTATTGTGTTTTGCTGTTCCTAATTATGAAAATTCCCTGTGTGGCGTCTTTTAAATAAAATGTATTATATTAAATGTGGGAGGTGTCATGCTCCAAAACTCAGACCGGAAGGAGCGTTCCACAGGACAGGAGTCTGATGGAAACAAGGTATTTACGCCACAATTTACATAATTCTGACATAGAAACATGTTTACAAGATATTCTGGTAAGAAATAACTCAAAGCTTGTTTATAGATAGTATTGGAACAACATTTCAAATCATATCATTTTGACATAGAAACACTTTTATAAGAGAT